>NC_056737.1:1735213986-1735410980 GCF_019279795.1 Protopterus annectens
GTGCATGGTTATTTAAATCTAATAGGAACACAGAACCAAACTGTAGTTTACACAGGGAACTAAAAGGAGACTGGAACTGCCGATTTACAGGATATTTCCAGTAAGTTGACACTGTGGGTTGGAATAAACATGACGTAGTTAAAGTGGGTGTTGCTTTTGTAAGCTTTAACATGGACCCGAATTTTCAACACTGGGATTGTCCCTTTAAGGAATGGGTTTTGGAATTAATTCAGAAGCTACTAGAGAAGTTAAAATTTTCTTCTGAAAATACAGCTAGGGAGTGGGATAAAATTAAAGTGGAATTTAAAACTAGGGTGGAAATAAAGGAAAGGGAAATATGGCTAAGAAGTAATTATTTAGAGGGACTGACAAGTGTTAAAAGTATTGCAAAATAGGGGGAATCTCTCAGAACAAGGAAAGGAGCAACTGCAGAATGCTAAACAGAAAATACCTTAATAATGTACACGGGTTTAGAAAGATTGCTGTTAAGTAGCTGTTTGTTTATAATAATTCCAGAGCACAAAAACTTTTAGCACAACTCAAGCAACAGATAGTGGAAAGGGCTGTCATCAAGCTTAGGGAGCCTATAACAAGGAAGATAACAAGAGATCCTGTAGAAGTATCAGAAATATTTCAGAAATTTTATGTAAGTTTGTACAAAGCAGAAAAATATTGAAATCAAGGAATGGCACAAATGAAAATATTTATGGAAGAATTAAATATGCCAAGGTTAGAGGTAGATGAGGCTCAATTACTAACAGGATAGGAAGAGATGAGAAAAAATGTCTACGTATAACCAATCTACAGGAAAGTTCAGAGGAACAGATGGTATTCCTGTGGACATCTTGAAGTTAGGAGGGGAAAAAACTGATAAATATCTGGAAGGTTTTGTTTAACAGTATTTAAAAAGGAGAAGTACCAGCATCATAGAAGGTGGTAGTGGTAACGGCAATACCTAAAGAGGGTAAAGATCCATCAGATCCAGTCTCATACCTGCCCATTTCAATACTAAACCATCATTATAAAGTGTTTATGTCAATAATGGCTAAAAGAATGGCAAAAGTGATACCAAAATTGATAGATATGAATCAGTGTGGTTTAGTGGATGGGCGGCAAACATTTGACAATATTAACAGAACACTGATGATCCAGAGGGAAGCAGAATGTAAGAAAATACCACTGTTTTTGGTGGGTCTTGATGCAGAGAAAGCATCTGACAGAGTAAACAGGGTCTTAATGAGCAAGGACAATGGAAGCATTTGCGTTCCCTGATACAATTATAAGGTTGATTAGGAGTATATATGAGGGACTGGAGGCAAAAATTAAAATGGGTGAGGTCTTGAGTAGAGGAACCAGGCAGGGTTGTCCCCTTTCCCCTTTGTTGTTTGCATTACATTTAGAACCATTGGCAAAGAAAATAAGGGACTCAGAAATTCAAGGAAATACTTGGTATGGTATTCAGGAAAAGCTGGCTCTATTTGCAGATATTACTTTATACATGACAAAACTAGAAAGGGACATTACAGTGTTGTGGAACATTTTAAGACAGTTTCAAATCTTCTCGGGCTTCTCAGGATGCATAATTAATGAAGCTAAAACAAACACAATAGTTGTAAATTATATACCCACACACAAATTGGTCCAATAATATCCATATTTATGGGGACATGATAAAATGAAGTATTTAGGAGTCTGGATTAGAAGTGACTCTGTTCTGGCAGTTATGGATATGTGGGAAGAGACTAAACTGGAAGCTTTGTTATATGCATATGGATACTAACATACTAGCAATTGAACTGTTTTGAATCCCTTTAGTCTTTTACACAGGTCAGGCATATTTTTATCAACCAGAGGAGAAGCTATGGATAGCAATTAAAGAGTTGAAGGATTTTATTGGGGAAGGGAAGACAGCAAGGGCCAAGTGGGATAAGATGATTTGTCCAATGGAACAAGGTGGACTAGGATTACCCAATTTGAGGGGGTATTTTAGAGCAAAACGGTTAAGGCTCTTACACATAGCACAAGCAGAAAACTATAATGCAAAGTGGAAAGGAATGATGACAACACAGAGGAAGCTCAAGAAATAAGGAGAGATTGGCATTTTGGATAAAGACTCTTAAGGAGGACAACAAAAATCATACAGAGTACTATATTCTTAAAAAGCAGGCAGTATTCTAAGAACTAAACCAGCATGAGAATGGAGAAAAGAGATTCTGCCGATAGGGATGACTGTGGTTAGGGATACAGACAATAGGCAAAGGGGGGGGGTAGAATTTATTGGAGAAAACTGGCAAAGGAACCAAGGTTTTGGTAGCAAATAACTAGACAGGGAAAGATACCACCAGCAGAGCGGTTCCATTTGAAGCAATTTTAATATACAATAGAACTTACATAAATGCATACACTTTAAAACAACAGCGTTATCGTTTCTACCAAGTAGACTTCATCAGAAGTGGATGGACAACTACAGTAATACTTTTATACCCTTCTAAAACACAGGTTAACCAATAAAATTAAACAGGAAGTTAAAAAACAGTGGAAAGTTAATTACCATAAAATATGAATATTTTATATTAACACTGCTCTGCTGGTGGTATCTTTCCTGAGTACCTTGGACTTAGTTTTAGTGAAAGTTTGGTGCTTTTTGCCATTTTTTTTGTGGATTATAGAAAGGGAAAGATAACAGAATGGGAAGAGGCCAAAAATTTATTTGGATTGCAGGTTAGAGATTGCCTTCCCCATCAAGGATTGATAGAATATAGGCAAAGAGAAAGGAATAGGGGGGTCTTAAATGAAAGACCAGCACTGGTAAAGTTTTTAATAGAATCTAGAACAGAAGGTGTCATTAAAAAAAGAATAATTAGTAAAGCACATAAGATATTGCATGATAATTATAAGAATCAATTAGAGGAGCTTAGAAACGATTGTGAAGAGAGATTGGATAAGCAACTCACAAAGAGACAATAGGGGAATATATGTATATCTCCCAAATATGCAGCAAAGTCTAGAAGATTTAGGATCTTTACCTAGAAGTGTTTACATAGATATTTTTATAACCCAAGTAAACGCCAAATAATTTTTCCTCAGGTGCAAATGTTGGAGATGTGACTGCCAAGAAAGAGGTGGCTGGAAACATACTTTTGGGAGTGTAACGAGCTGGTAGACTTTAGGAATTCCCTTCAGACCGCTCTGTCAAAGATGCTGGGTGAGTGGATTGGATTGACTGGGGAGATGATTTTTTGAGCAATGATACAGAATCCGAATTGCCTAGACATAGGGTCTAGGGATGCCTTGTATGCCAGACAAAAATAACCTCAGAGAAGTCTGTATGATACAGAGTAAAGAGGGCTTTGAGGTGATCCGACATAGTGTTTACGCTCTGTATTCATTTTGTAAGGAATCTTTGTGGACATTCCAGTTACTGTATGTGTCTGGTCAGGTACATACTAAATGGGGCATTACACTCTATGATGGGTCTGATGAGGGCCAAGTATAGTGATATGATGACCTCTCTGGACAGAGAAGTCATGTCCTTGCTTACAAGTCGAACACCACAGAGGCATGGACACATGTTGGTCCAAGGCTAGGTTACTACCTACACGAGTTCCCAGATCCCGGACTAGTGAATCAACTTTTAAGGGTGTTTTATTGCTGATGTAGTTACCTGGGGTGGCTGATTTGCCAAAAGGTACTATAATAGATTTATTGGTATTGAGTTTTAAGCCATGGCTTTAGCACCAAGCATTTGTCTGTATTAGACATTCCTGTAGGGTGTTCACGTTTTGGGAGATTCAATGACTGCTTCCAGTTTGCAGCCATCTGCAAACTTGGTTAGCCCGAGGCCTTTGATATTGGCTTCCACATCTGAGAATTAAATGCGAAAGAGGAATGGGTCTCGCACAGAGCTCTGGGGAACTCCTGCTGATGACCGTCCTCTTTGTGGTGGTAGCCTCACCAATTCTAACTCCTGGGTCCTATCAATGAGCCAAGCTAGCTATCCAGTGAATTATAAAGGGGTTTATACCTAGTTCTGTAAGTTTGACAATGCCCGAGTGGGGTATTGTATCAAATGCTTTTCTAGTGACATGTGTCTTGGGTGGAGAAGAGAACCGCAGCATCAACCAGAAGAAATAAATTAATTAGTATGCATCAAACACTCTTGTGTTCATGTTCCACTAAACCTTTAACACAAATTACTCTGAGTGTTAATGCATGATATATTTTATTTTATACATTTAGCATTCCTGAGGTGAAAATGCAGCTGTGTATGATTGCTCCCTTGTAAGCTATAGCTGTGCGAGTACATATAATGTAATTACACAACAGCAAATAATGCAATTGCTGCTGGAGGAATTCATAACATAAATGGGAGAAAAACAAAGGAAATCAATGATCATTGGCCTGATTTCTTTCACAACTGGACTTCACCAGAGGCATGCGACTTCAATCTTAGGCTGTAGCCATTCAGGAACCTCGGCTATAAAAGACGGGTACTGTGAACTACTCAGTTCTGTTTGGTGCTCAGGAAGTAATAAACAATGTGAACCTACCAACAAATGCTCTTGAAAGTCAAAATGAGCCTTGAAAATCTGACTCAACCAATGTAAACGCATACAAATGGCAACGAAAATGGTAGCTTTACCAAAAAAACATAAAAAAATATACACAGAACTACAAAGCCATGGAGGTTACCTAAGGAATATGCAGTCTCTCTACGCACTACAGTGATATACTAGTACCCGAAATATCTACAGCTGCTGGTACATAGTCAAATATTTACAAAAGCCACTAGATCCATACAATGTTAAAATGTGTAGAACTAAGCAGCTTATCCTGCAGCAAAGAACTTATTATTCAAACCTATAATATTATGGTGAGTATACTCAAAAAAACTTATGTACTTACCATAACGTTCCATCTGAGTTGTTGCTTTTCAGTTGTCTTCAACCTGAGGGACTTGGATCCATCATGGATTCGACTCAGCCGCATATTTCAGCATAGGATCCAAAGCTCAAAGCTCCTCCCCTACTCCCAATGCTGCCATCTCCCTCCTCCCCTCAGATCGAATTTGTTGCAGAACAGCAGCATCCCAACCTAAAGCAATATGCCTATAAGACTTGGCACAACTCACAAAAGACTTGGCAAAGGTAAAGCAAGCCAAAATGGAGGAGCTATGACTATTCCATCTGGTCCACTACTGAGCTCACACAAGGCAGGGAGAAGGACGGAGGGACAAATACAAACAAAAAGCAACAACCCGGATAGAACATTATGGTAAGTACTTAACTTGTTTATCTGACATTTTTGTTTTCATTTGAACTTCAACCTGAGGGACAGAGTCCCCCAGCTACTGATAAATCCTGGGATGTTCCACAGCACGGCTGAGCCAAAGGATGCCCTGCCCCTGGAAAGAAAGTCTAGTTTGTAAAGGGAAATAAAGGTGTGTGATGACACCCAGGTAGCTGCAGAGCAAATATCATCTAAAGAAACCCTGGTCAAAAAGCCGCAGAAGTAGCAACAGAAGTGGTGGAAGGTGCCCGGACATGCTCTGGAGGACATCACCCTTTTGTTCGACAGGCCAACGAAATGCATTCAGAAATCCATCGAGCAATAGTAACTTTTGAAACAGGCTTACCCAAATCGAGCAATAGTAACTTTTGAAAAAGGCTTACCCAAGAAAAGTTCATTTTCTAATCAGATTTGCAAAAGGATTTTGTTCTACGCAAATAGAAATGTGGTTGCCTGCATCATCAAGCAAGTGCAACTTGTATTCTCCCTTATTCTGGAAGCTTGGAAAGAAAAGTGTCAAATTGATAACATGGTTAATATTAGACTCTGATGCCACTTTGGTAAAAAAGATGGATTAGTCCGCAGGGACACCCTATCTTTATGGAATACCATATAAGGGGGCTTGATGGATAAGGCTTAGATATCAGAAACCCTCTTTGCTGAGGTAACTGCAACCAAAAAAGCCATCTTCCATGACAGAAACTGCAACTCAACCATGGCCAATGGTTCAAAAGGAGGAGAAGCCAGGGCATGCAACACCGCGGTGAGATCCCATGGGGTCATTGGGTCCTTAACCGGAGGCCTAAGGAGAAAGGTGCCTTTCAAAAAGGCCTTACAAAACTTGAAAGAAGCCAAAGAAGCTGAATTCCCACCTACGTGAAAATTAACATTGCTGCAAACTGAACCTTAAGTGTAGAGAAGCTAGCGCCATGATTAAAAATATCCACCAAAAATTCCAAAATGGCTGGAACTGGCACAGTGAAAGGATCCAGGTCATGCTGAGAAGCCCAGATGGAGAAGCACTTCCATTTACTCAAATAAACCTTCCAGGTAGAAGTTTTGTGAGCCGCTACCAAGATCCTCTTAACAGGAGAAAACAGCCCGGGAGTCCTAACTATCATGGGAAATGAACAGCCAAGCCGTGAACTTGGGGCCAAGTCTGGATGAGGGATCCCTGAGGGATGTGTGATCAGATCTGGATCTAGCTTCCAAGGTGGACACACTACATGTGACCACAGAATGGGGAACCAAACTTGGCGAGGCCAGAAAAGGGCAATAAGGATCACTGAGCTCCCACCCGTTGAGCTTTCTGAATGAACTTGGAAATTAGAGGAAGTGAAGGATAAAGCATACAGTAGACTGGAGGGCCAAGCATGGACTAGAGCATCTCTGGGGGACTACTCCGGAGGAGGGTCCAGAGAGAAATACTTGCTGCACTTCGTGTTGGAAGGAGAGGCAAAGAGATCGCAGCAGTGCTGACCCCACTTTAGAAAGATCTGTTCCGCTACTGAAGGATTCAGAGACCACTCATAAGGCATCAGAACAGACCTGCTAAGCCTGTTCGAAAATATGTTGGGCTTCTCAGCATGACCTGGATCCCTTCTCAGAATGTGCGCTGCCACCAGAAAATGGCCAGTAGAGATCACCCACTCCCATAATCACATGACTTTGTGACAAAGGGGATAAGATTTGATCGTCCATTGTTTGTTTATGTACCAGACTACTGACATATTGTCTGTCTGTATGGCAATAGTCCCCGGAAGAAAAAAGGAATGGAGAGCTTGCAACTCCAGAAGCACCTCCTTCATCTCCACGACACAGATATGCAGATTGGTCTCCAGGTAGGACCACATGGCTTGGACCGTCCTTCCCATGCAATGCCCCCCCAACCCGAGCAGGGATGTGTCTGTGGTCATCATAATCATGGGGGAGGGAAAAACAAACGGTGACTCTGAAGGAGATCCGGGATTGGAGCAACCAAAGAAGTGCGTCATTACAAACACGGGACAGTTGAACAGGATGAGAAAAGGGAAGGTCTAGCAAGGACCACTGAATGACTAAGGCCCACCGAAAAACTGCCATATGAAAATGTGCAGTTACGACAGTGAGCAAGGCCACCATGGACTACAATGTCCAAAGAACTGAACCTGCTGGGGGAAGGTTGGCTTGAAAAATGTAACTCACATGATGTCGGAGTGGTAACAGTCTGTCTAGAGGTAGAAACACCCGCCCTGGGTAGTATCTGTCTGAGCGACCATGAAATCCAGAACCTACACTGGTGCCAGCTGAGACTTTTTGAGGTCTATGGTTATACCCAGGTATTGAGCAGTCTGAAGATGATGATCCTTGGCTGGAATCGGTCAATGCCTGGAGGAAGCGGAAAGGAGCCAATCGTCCAGGTCGGGGAAGACTTGAAACCCCTGCAGTCACAGATGAGCCCGCCACTACTTTGATGAACACCCGGGGGTGGGGATCGATGGTGAGCCCAAAGGGGAGCGCTCTGAATTGAAAGTGATTGGCTCCGAGCCGGAAGCGGAGGAACTTCTGAGAGCACCTGCTCATCTTGATATGGTAGGACACATCTTGGAGGTCCACCGAGCACATCCAGTCATTTATCTGCAGGAAGGGCAGAATGGATTGAAGTGTGACCATCTGGAATTTTGTTTTGGCAAATGTCGAATTCAGAGGTGAAAGATCCAGAATGGGTCTTAAGTCCCTCATTTTCTTTGGCACTAAAAAAAAAACCTGGAATAAACGCCTAACCTGGATCTCGTCTGGGAAGACAGGCTGGATGACTCGTTTTTTTAGCAACCTGGCAATTTCTATGGCTGCCTCCACCCGTTGACTGGGTGGAATGTCCAGGAGGTGTTTGAGAGGGACTGGGGGATGAAGAAGGGGGCCAGAGTATCCTCTGGATATGATCTGCAGAACCAAATGATCGCTGGTGAGACTCCCAGGCTGTTTGGTGCAGAGATAGACGTTCCCAACTACCTCTGGAGACGAGAAGTCAGGCAACCCTTCAGGGCTGCTACGAGGGTCTGTCCCGGAAGGAATCCAGAGACCCTTGGTTCCTTGGACCCCCACTGCCATGAGGGTGGCGTCTGTCATATCCCCCTCTGCCTCTAGGGGAAGGCAAATCCTGATATTCCTGGGGAGAACCTTGGGACTTCCGGAACCACATCTTCTTCACCACATGCTGATTCCTAGAGAAGGATCGTTGCGGAGTGGAGAACCGGATCCCGACAACAGACAGTCTTCCTCTGTCCTCCTGCTCTGGACTAAAGTATCATGAACCATTTTTCCAAACAAGGTAGAACCATCATAAGGGGTGTTCGTGAAAGACACCTTGAAGGGCTCTGAGAAAGCACAAAGCCGGATCCAGGCGTGATGCCTAATGGATATGCCTGTTCCAGCAGTTCTAAAGGCACCTTCAGTGGCGTGTGATAGCAGCGTCATGGAAGTATTTGAGATGGAAGTGAGGGTGGCCACACAGGAGGATAAAACCTTTTTCTCCTCTGCCGACATGGACCCTGGGGCAGATTCACCGACCTCTTTGACCAGGTCCCTCTGCAGTCTGATTACATGTGCCAAATAATTCAGTGCACGTAAAGCAAATGTGGCTGACGTGTAGGTCCACTTCCCAAAACAATCCATAGCCCGAGACTCTCTGCCCGGGGGATGGAGTGTGGAGGTTTCTTGTGCGAACTCATTTTGGTGGCCATCGCAACCATTACATCGACCGGGACCCTTTGGACCAATGTGGCATGAGGGAGCGCTAACTGGTTTGCCCAGGCACCTGGGATAGGCTCAACTGTATCCAGTTCCTTCCATGCCCTAGATGATACAAGATCCACAAGGGGATCCATGAGAGGGGACACCCAGGAGTAAGGAGGCCTGTGCCAGACAACTCCAGGAATACAGACTCATCCGGTTGGGCTTCTGGGTAGACCACCCGCTGCATTGACGCAGAAGCTCCATTATGTCTCCAAAGGAGACCTCCGGGGGTGATCGGGGGGGAACCCTCCCCTTCCTCCAAGTCGGTATCCTCTGCACTTGTGCTTCTGAAGGAACTCCTCAGGGGGAAGTTCTGCGGAGGACTCGGAAGCCTCGGGAAGGTCCCGCGTGGGAACCCCCAGGGAGCAAGCTGTTCCTGAGGGGCAGGACGGCAGACTCAGGTCCAAAAAGAGAGGGAGCCAGGACGGAATCAGAGGATGACAGTGTCAGAGGTCTTGGAGGGGCTGAGAGGACCCTCTCCACCACATCGAAGGCAGAAGGTGAGCAGATCCACGAAATCGGAATGGCTGAGAACGGATCTGTTGCTCTCTGCACCGAGGGAGGAGCTGGAGCTAGGCCTCCTGACTCCAAAACCTTGAGAGGGAGAGATGACTCTGAAAATCTCAAAGTTGACACCACCCCCTCGATCAGATGTCGATGCTTTGGCTCAGAGAGTCGGTTGGCTCTAAAAACATCAGAGCCGAACCACTCAAGGCAATGGTCGGCGTAGAGGTACCTGGGACCATTGGCACCAACCCTTCGACACTGGGGAACCTCGGACCCAAAGACACCAAAACTGGGGGTTGGATTAGGGAAGGTGTAATTGGGAGGAAGGAGGACTGAATGCCCCCTGCCCCAAAGGGGAACGGAGCAGGCAGGACTCCCAACTGGATCTGGGGCAGAATGACTTTCCCATCATCCTGGCCACCTTAGCTTTAGACAGGCATCGAGAGGACCGGATGGTAGATGTTGCCGTCCCGGGTCTGGAATGGTGCCGGGGAGGCAGAGAGAGGGGATCGAGCCCACAAGACCTCCGGCTCCAGTGAGAAGCATGGCGACCAGAGCCAAAGGGAGCCTGGGCTAGGATCCAGGCTGGAATTGACCGGGGATTCGGCTGAGAAACAGCAGTCAGGGGACCACTTCCTGGGCCAATCCCGCTCTTTATGTCAGATCTTCTCCACATCCCCAGCCTTTTTGGTGGGAGGTTGAGTCCCAAAAGCACAGGTGGAGGAAGATGAAGCAGAGGCCTCCGAAGAAGGAGAGGGAAGGAGCCTTTGAGAATAAGCTTGTTCCTCCTATCAGTGCGTGGGGGTTGAAGCTTGCGTGGATCAAACAAGAGGTATCCAGGTGGGGCACACCCATACAAACCACGCACAGAGTGTGGGCATCCGAAGGGGGAAGTTTATGCCCACATTCTGCGCATTTTCTAAACCCAGGCTTAGGAGTTACCACCATGGCTAACAGTAAAGTACACATACTCACCTGCTACACTAAAGGAAAGGAGAGCGAAGACAGAAAGAAAAGGGGTCTTTTTTTTGTTTTTGTTTTATTAAAGAACGGAACTGACGCCTGAGCGCAAGGATGGGGTAGGGTAGAAAAAGGCCATAAGTAGTAGAACAGTACAAAACAGAAGGAGAAAGACCCAAACAAAATCACTTACTGATCTAGGAAATTCGGAGCTAGAGAACCACGCTGCTGTTCGAACGAGCGACAAACAAGATCTGGGGAAGGAGGGAGACAGGGGCATTGTGGGTAGGGGAGGAGTTTGGAGCTTTGGATCCAATGCTGAAGTATGCAGCAGAGTCGGATCCATGCCAGATCAGAGTCCCTCAAGTTGAAGTTCAAATGAAAACATCAGACTTTTACTACATTCATCACACAGACCACTACTGCAAAGACTGTTAATACAAACTCAGGGTACCAAGCGGTATACATTTAGCTTCTAGAAAACACTTGACAGTCAATAACATGCCGTACAAGACATATGGAACAAATCCTGTTCTACGTCAACACTAGACATCTTAAGAGAAATGTTGAGATAATATCATAGGCAGTTGTTAGGCTAATAACCCTAGAGCCTTTTGAAGCCTAGCCATTCATGCCCCAATTTTCCCATTTATCAATGCCCATTGAGTAGAATGGCTTTGGTATACTCCTTTGCCTTAGGGCCTCCATGAGCTGCCCCTGTCCATAAAGGATACAGGTGACAAGCTAGGGGTGAATTTGTAATTTCTCATCTACTGTTCCAAACTGCATTTGAATAGGTTTAGGAAACAGCTCTGCCTTCACACGAATGGGGAATCTGTTCCAGAAAAGGGATAATCTCTGAGACACAAGCCTATCCCTCCAACATATTTGTTTTACTTCAAAAATGAGATTTTGATCCTTTGATTGGGTAATTCTAGTGTTGTTTGTTTTGTGAATGTGTAGCACACACTGCGCATTTTCTAAAGCAGGTTTAGAAGGACTGGACTAGAGAATGCCTTGTAGGTTAGGCATAGATCGCCCCTCAGTAGTCTCCCAAAAGACCGAGTACATCCTGTCCATGTTATTTACTCACTATTTTTTTTAGTGAGGAACCTTTGTAGCCGCTCAAGCTGTTGCAAATGCCTGGTCAGGTATATGCCGAAGGAGTCCATGAAACAGCTTTACAAATATGTAAAGCAGATACATATATTAAAAGAAGATACAATGGAAATGGTTAAATAGGTAGAGTGCCTCTCTCTCATTACCTTTTCTTTTTCATTTGTCTTACAAACGAGTCACCACAACCAAATGGGGATATCTGGAGATTGGTGGCACGTTCTCCTTTCAAAAGGAGCAGAAAAAGCTAATCAGTCAGTTTCAGTGGTTAAGATCTCTCATTACAGTATACAAGTTGACAGTGAATACCTATAGTATGCAAAATTCAGCTGTAGGTCTCCTGTTTAGAAAGGAAGATGGGGAATATGATAGACTAATCCAAACAAACTTCAGAGAACACTTTAGGCATAAAAGTTCTCAAAGATACACTGTCTATAAGGAAAATGGTACATTATTGTTTATATTAAATGTTAAGGCCTACGGTTTAGAAATACTTCAGGTTGAGGGGACTGCTTTTATGAACATTTTTCAAAGCATGCACATCAGGTATACAGAAATAATAGGCTTGAAAATATACAGAGTTAGGTTCTCAACAAATCTTCAAATCTCTGCAAGAGACACAGGATGACCTGGAGGTCTCAAACGAAAAATTCCGTTCAATAACCATTTTCCATCTACTAGAGAAACCAGAAAGCAATTTGTAGGTACATTTACCAAACCAGCATTTTATAAGGAAGTAATACACTGCAAGAGTCGAAGAATTGAACTTGATGTAGGATCTATAAATATTATTTTTGCACCAACTGAGGAATATGTACTCATTTAGACAGGCAAGTACGTCACGGTACGTCTTTCGGTTTCTTTTAGGACAGAAGCAACTCTTGGGCAAAAAAGATGCCTATCTGGTTATCAGCCTGAAATCTTCTGTGATATTAGAGTGAGATACACAACATTTGGATGAAATATTTCATTGATATCAACCCAATATATTCCACGTTATTACAGTGAGACACTAGAGATTAAGATGCAGAAGTCTTTTTGTTCATTTACCAGCTTGCCGTGAAAAGTCAGGTTTATTGGTTGAGCCAAGGAAATCTGCTCTGTAAGTGAAAAACAAAAGTAATGTACTTCTCACAGTGACAGAGCTTGATGATCAGAGTACATCCTTAAATCTAGGACTTAACTGCAGGCTCAAATCAGCTTGGCACATGAAACTTTCAGTAACTCTTTCCATCTCCCAGTAATGCTCTGCACTAACCAGACTCTTCATATTTCCTGACACACACCTTGGAGCTCAGCAACCAAAGAACTACTATGGAAGCCCTGGTTGAAAGCTGGATATGGTTGAATGATGCACTTTGACTAATGAAAAACTTTGTACTGAATCAAATATTTGTGAAAAATAGTTAAGTAAATAAACGTGAACGAGAGCTGAAAAAGGGTCAAGGCCTCCGAAGGCTGCTCATATTGTAGATATGATGGGTTGCCAACTGGCTTACTGGACAGTACCCAGACTGTAAAAGTAGCCGACTCATTAGACCCATTATAGAGTACAACGCCCCATTTGGTATGTACCTCGCAAGACATATGCAACAGCTGGAAAGGCCGCAGAAATACCTCATTAAAAGAATCACAGGCCTAATGCAGATGTCCTATACTGACAGTCTAAAAAAACTCCAGCTATACTCTGTGGCATATCTAAACCTTGTCATCACAATGAACACAAAACATGCTGGAGGGATAGGTTCCTGACCCAGAGACTCTCCATACTCTGGAATAGACTCTGCCCATACATGTCAAGCAGAGCGCCTCCTTGGCCCTCTTCAAAAGGAACCTTGATGATTGGATGGGAGATAGGAAATTCACCCCAGGGATCACGTCAGTCGTGCTGCTAGACAGGGGTCCAGGGAAGTAAATATTGTGGGAAAAAATATCCAGGGAATTGTTATGGCTAGGCTTGTATAGGCCCTAGGGCAGATAGCCTAGTACCAACCTATGAACCTATATGCTACTTCCCTTTATCCATTTTCCTTGTATTAGGCTTCTGAGTGGATGACCTGAAGACAGGTACACAATGTCTCTCTCCAGTACCATAGCTACATCAAGGCAAGAGGGACAACTGCCTCAGTGTAAAGTGTTGGGGGGCACAATTAGCCAGCCCTTAACTGTAATGCAATATTGGCTTTTAAAAGCCAATATTGCATATGCGGTCAAACCTGAGCGCTATAGTACTCAGTGTGTGGTCTAAACTGTAGTAACTGCATGCTACATTGTAGCAAGCAGAAAAAAAAACTCACTCGCTCTCTCTCTTTTTTTTTAACTAAAGCCAGAGTGCTTTTGTAGTGTTCCACGCAGGCAAGCCTGGTATAAAAAAAAAACTGTAGCAATGGTTTCCTACATTTGTAGCTAACAGTTTGCTGCAGTTTACAAGGAGGAACTTTTTTTAAACTAAAACTTGTGCACTGTACCTCTCTGTACAGGCAGGGTTTAAACTGTAGCCCCTGCTTGCTATGTTGCAAGCAGTTTGCTAAAGTTTATAAGAAACAATTATTTTTTTTTTTTTTTTTTTAACTAAAACCTGGGCACCATAGCGATCCATACAGACAAGATATAAAATGTATGTAGCAAACAGCTGTTGCAGTTTAGACCACACAAGGAGCACTACAGCAATCAGGTTTGAATTCAACGAAGGGGGGAAGTCAGGGCAGGGCAAAGAAACTGGACCCGAGTATATGGCAGGAAGGAATTGAGTATTGTTGTGTATCTAGCCACATGGCTAGAGGAACGTCTTTTTTTTTGTCTGTGTGTGTGTGTGTGGGCAGCTAAAGAGCTGGTGAGGTGCTGGTTCATGGTACAAGAGCTGGTGAGGTGCTGGTTCATGGTACTGGCCCACAGGGTGCTGGCTGAGCCAGCTACACCTCTGCCTCTTGCCATATCTGGAAGGGAAAAAAACAAGTAGTTAGGTTAATGAAGCAAGAGTCCACATGATGCTTGCTGGGTGGATGAATGAGCAGGGCTCTAAATAGTCAAGCAAGGAGGCTCCTTCAAAACATGAGGCTGCCAAAAGGGGAAATAGCACTTCTTAGAACCAAAAGGGAGCTACGAGAATGACTATGGACCGGTTGACGCTAGCTTTTAGTATGAACTCTGGTATTAATGGGAAATGGGGAAGGCATAAAATAGTCTCAAAGACCAGTTCTGGATTACAGCATCCTTGTGCTACCTCCTTGGAATGAGAACATAGAAAATAAAACTGCTACATCTGGATTTGGCTAGGGATGTAAAAAGGTTCAGATAAGCCTTCCCCTAGATCTTTAAGATTGCCTGAGCCGTTAATAAGCATATGCAAGCGGCATCAGAAGGCAGTAACTGAGCTTACTCAGAGATTTGTCTTGACTCAATTTTTGGGTTGCTACCAGCAGGTGGTTCAACAATACCACTCACGTCTGTGTGCACATGGCCTCCTTGCAGAAGATGTAAGATTGGGTTTCTCCTTGCTTATTTATGTACCAGCCATGCTGTCCAAGTGAATTTCAAGAGCACTCTTTGTTGGGTTCTGAGGTGCCTACTGGGTATCTCCAACAAATTTGTGTGTGACCTGACCTCATATTGTGATGATAATCCTTGGACTGTCCTGCCCTGACAATACCTCCACCCCAGGGCTGAGGCTTTGTCTGGATGGTCACAGTCACAGTGGAGACAGGAAAGAGAAAAAAATTGCTGTCAGCACGATGAGTAAATGCATTCGCCTGATATGAGACTTGCAAGATCAGTTCATATGGATCTGAAAGCAGAGACTGTCTGGAGATTTGAAACCACTGCATTTTGTGGGTCCACTGCAAGACTGTCATGTGAAATCCGGTGTGGAGGAACTAAGAAAATTGTTGGCCCCATTAATCTTACTGATTTTAGGTGCATTTCAATGGACAGACCGAGTTTTCTCTTGAAGTAAAACTGACTCTGCAGTTGACTGTGACCGAGTTACATCCTATGAAGATTTTGAGAACTTCAAATGTGACTTTGCAGTGTTCACTGCAATGCCATGAGACAGGAATGTGATCAGTCAAGAATTTCTTGCCTTCAGCAGATGTTCCAATGTTGGTGTGTCCTCTAATATGCTGCAATGGCCATACATTTGGTAAACAACATGTGTGTTGTGGTGAGACCAAACAGAAGAGCTTGAAACTGGCTGCTACTCCAGAACTGCAGAAACCTCCTGGACTCCCTGATTACTTTGATGTGCAAGTAAGCTTTTGAAGGTCTGGAGAGCACATCCAATCACCCTTAGCCAGGCAAAGGAGTATGGCTTGTACCCAGACCATATATTAGGGATGACTAATACAGAGGTTTATCAGGATCACTTTTAATTGAACGTCTTATATGAGAGTCAATGACGAGGCTGCTGTTGTGAGCTAAAACAGCTGAGATTAGCTGTCTGGATTTGGGTGACTGAGGGAGGTTAATGCATATGGTATGGAGAGAACTATCGCATGGCAGTGAGCTAAACTGATTTGCTATGTACTGATTAAATCTGGTGAGGAACAGGGCTTTTTCTTTACTGGGATTAATGAAGCAATTCACAGTACTTTTTTATGATCTGTCACCTACACCAAAGGTGAAATCTGCTGGTGTAGTTCTTGTCTGATCAGAGTTTCACTGTCAGATAAAACTTCTATACATCACTTACCCTTGCAAAGCAAGGTTGGTTCTCCTTCTACCAGAACATCCTTATGGAAATTCACAAAATTGGAGGGAAACACTCAGGGTGAATGTCTGCTCCAAGGAAACAGATGGTCCTGAAGCTGGCACAGACACAATCTGGAGAACAGAGTCTTCTGGTTCCGGAAGGATGAATCAGAGGAGGAACAGTTACTAGGGAGGTGGGACTGCTTCTGATCAGATTCCTTTGGCCTCGGATCCAACAGGAGTTTGGCCAGGGCCGGAGTCTTCAGCAACCTCTCCACAACCCTTATCCACGTCAAGCTCCTGGTAGACAGTGTAGAAAGAGATGGAGATCTAGAATTAGCTAGTAATGGTGATGGGAGCCGTGAAGTCACTGGTTCAAGTGAAGGCGATCGGATCTGATGTGGAGTCCCTGTCAGCGCAGAAGATGTCGGACCCAAAAGTTCTGTCAGCTCCGAGGTAGTCTTGGATCCAGGACTGACTGCTCCAAAGATACTGGTGGAGCAGAGAGTCGAGGGTTTTTTTGGTCTCTGCTCCGACAAAGCTTTTGGAACCAAAGATGCCCTTCTTGAAGTCTTGTCCGGAGATTTTGATGACTCTGAAGAAATAGGCTCTGAAAAGGGGGTTTTAATAAATCTTTTAAAATTAACATTTTTTTACGCTTTATAAGTGCTCTCTGATTGAAAGGATGACATATGGAGCAAGTTTCTTGGAGGTGAAGAGGCCCCAAGCAATAAACACACAGAATGTGAGCATCACTAAGGAGCATCTTCTTTCTGCATTTTTCATACTTTTTGAAACCTAATGGTTTGCCTTCCTGCTTTTCAGATATAGTAACTGAAAATGCATGCAGACCCAAACATGCTGAAGCAAAAATAGAAAAGGGCAGTGGGACATACTAACAGAAAAACTTTTAACAGTACACACAAAAATCATCCTCTAACTTAAACAGACGATTAGAGGAGGGAGAAAAGGGAGAGAAAATCGTCCTGTCTAACTTAAAGGGGGAGAAACTGGGTAGGGCAGACTCACACTAACAAAAAGAAAGTAGAGTAATAAAAAAAGATAAATGACTGAGAAAACAAAGGTCTAAGAGATAATAATAATCAATCAGCAATACATAGCCCAGAGCTCAGCAAACAGGAACCTCTTTCGTTGTGCGGCAAACAAGATCTGAGGTTACAGAACAGTTGCGTTATGGGTAGGGAAAAATGCCCATGAGCTTGGCTGAGGACCTTGATCTTATGTAATGGCAGAGACAGAGCCGACTCATCAGTGAGAATAAAGAGAAGATGAGAGTGACAACATCACATGAGACGTTTTACCAATGTTCTACCCAATCGGAGGGAGTTAGCAGCCTTAGAAATTCAAAGCTGCTAGAAAAGAGTCATCCAAAAGGTCCCTCCAGACCAAGCAGGATCCAAAATTAACTCAAGGTTCTTTTTAATGCCAAAGAAATTGGGTGACCTGAGACCTATTTTAGATCTCAGTCATTTAAATCAATCAGTGAAGATGGTCATTCATGGAATCAAAGTGTTTAGGGTGGTTAAATGAGTTACCACAGTGTTACTTTTTTATCCAATTTGGAAATTCATTTTTATTAGTTCACTCGTTAGACATTGTTTCATAACAATCATATACAATTTGCGTGGAAATAATTTCATCAGATATTGGCTATGGCTTCGGAGGCCGACTGTGCTCTGATTTATGCTAATGTAGTATTGTTATACTGGGAAATAAAATATGTGTTGAATTCAGGATTTGCAAAGTATTGGAATGCTTATTTTTACTTTCTGGATGACATTTTTGTTATGGACAGGGACAATGGTGTTGTTGAATATTTACATACTATAGCCAGTGGTTTTTTTTAATTTACATTTTTACTTTACATATACATTTTCTAAAAATGAACTGCATTATTTAGAAGTAAAGATCAGAAAAGATGAAATGAAGAGATTGTTGGTTTCAAATATTTTTATGAAACCGCCTTTCTCTATTGCCTGTGCAATATTATAATAGCTATCCTATGCACCAAAAGAAAAGTTTGTTGAAAGAGCAAATGGTTAATCTGACACAGATGGTCTTAAATTTTATTATGTTGGGAAAATGAACAAGTTAAAAGATATGCTTATGTTAAGAGGCTATCCAAGGGGATTAATCAATGACGTCTGACATGAAAGTGTTAAGAAAAAGGGAAAATGGGATTTGAATTCAATCAGCAAATACACAAAAAATAAAAGTGATACAAACAGGTGTTTCCCTAAGGCATGATACCATGATATGACAGCAATATTAATATTATTAAAGAAACAATAAAAAGGAACTGGAAAGTTTTTCGCACATTATTTTGGGACAACTCCTATATTTGGGGGTGATCCTATATTTGGGCGTGATCCTCTTTTTGTATACAAATGAAGTACTAAAATAAAACAGGAACTGCATTTAACAGGATTCATCCATAAAAACATAGGCCAGCAAAAAAAAATGTTAACTTATAAATGTGGAAGTTGTTTACAGTGTATGCTTATGTACGAGAACCAATTAGTATACAAAATCATGAGAATTTTAACTTAAATGGGGCATACAATTCCAAAGAATTGCCAAATGTGACTCTCTCAGTTGGTTTATATATATATAGCAAAATCTGAGCAAACATTCACAAAAGAGTATAAGAATACAATTTTATTATGAAGAGATAAAAAATAATGCATTAAACGTGCACAGATTTGTACATCTTTCTATTTGTAAGAGAAAGGTGATTGTAACTCAAGGGGTAATTCCTGGAAAGACATGCCTCAGGCATAGGTTCATAGGCAAGTACTAGGCTATCTGCCCGAAGGCATTTATAAGCCTAGCCAGAGTGTGTCAGCTTTCGCCGCCCCATTGATTAATTAACTGAGCCTCTGTTGAAAGGAGCCAATGAAGTGATCCCAGGGGTGTATTTTCTGTTACCCATCCACTCGTCAAGGTTTCTCTTGGAGTGTTAGTGAGGGGCTCTGCCTAATGTAGTTAGGAATTTGGTTCCAAAGCATGGGGAGTCTCTGACAGGAATATATCCCTCCAGCATGTTCTATTTATTGTTGTGGCGAGGTTTAGCTCATTAGAGCGAGTGGCTCGCAGTGACTTGGATTTCTTTAGGTGGAGCATGTCTATCAATTCTGAGTTGGACATGGCTTTGTAAGTCAGGCAGCATTAATACGAATATACTGATTTCTAGTCTTTTAAAAAGTTAAGTGCTGCAAGGCTGTAGAGGAAAAGTCATATTTAGTTATTGTTATTTATTTACTTACGTTTTAAAATCCGACAAATATTTGTAATAACATGTATGTAACTGTTTATATATGTAGTTAATGTTTTCACTGGTTTCACACCAGTAGAAATTTTTTTTCTTACACATAGTGAGTTAGTTGATTTAATTGATTTAATATGTCATGTGATTTTAAGGTGTCAATGAAGATTTGGAAAGACAGAAGTATATGGTGCTGCCGGAAAAGGGGTGGGGGTGGGGTCTCCTGAGAAAGTTATAACTTTTGACTGGTCCTAATACTTGAAGGACAATTCCTACAGGAGGTTGCCAAAGACAGACCTTTTCTTATCAGATTAAACTACTGCACCATTATGAACAAAAAAGGGAACTATTGGTTTTTGAAATAGATGCCAGATTAAAGTACTTCATAAAAGGATTCACAGCTTTCTTGCCTGTCTTTATAAAGGAGGCTGTAAAGTGGAAGCAACCTGACTGGGTTGCAAAAATTGAATATTTATACGCTAGAAGAAAAAATGGACAGAAGGTAAAGGGAGCCTCAATGCTGTATCCATAAAGGAAAACAGACACCCAAATATTTGTGTATGGGTGGAAGGCTGTAATACTGTAACAGTGCTCTAGTGAAACATCTACTGTTTTGGTAAGTTTACTTGCACAGCTGTATTATGTTCAACATTAAATCACTGTTGAAGCAACATACAAATATATGGGATGACTGTCAAAGCCTAGATAGCCAGGGAGAAGGATGGAGGGTCAGAAACTAAGCACCACTGGAGAACTGATACAGCAAGTCCTATTCTGGCCCTGAAAATGAGTCAAGTCTTGCAATCTTTGGTGACAGTGTGAATAAAAGTATGTAGGATAGAGTCTACACCTTTCCAAAAAGTTTTAGAAGTAGTCAGAGTTCTAATAGAGCTAGTTTTAACCTACTGTGGGAGGGGTGGCGTAATAAAAATGGATGGAATAGATTAATCATTTAGAAAATGTCTGTTTTAACACTGGTTGTCTTTTTTTTTCCTTCCATCAAATCAGATGAAGAGTTGATCCAACAGTTCTAAAGTCTTTTGTTCTGCTAGTGTAATTATCTTAATTAGTCACTGGACATTCAGAGTATGTAGGATCCCCTCTCCCATTTTTACATTCAGGAAAGAGCAGAGAGAGATGAATGGATTGGATTATAGTAAATTCTGATATGACACATGAGGAAAGGTGATCTCACCATTATAGTTTACAACTTAGATACTCACCAAGCTGAAGTCAGAGCAGTAAGAAAGTTTTCTATGTTAAAAATTTCAAATTAACTTAACAAGCTGGTTCAAAGGGTGGTGAAACAAGTTTTTTTTTTTAACACATAGATGAGATTCCAAGGACAGCCATGTGTTTTTGAGGTGGACAGATATGCAATACCCCTTTCAGTAATTGTTTTACCTGGAATAAGAAGAAAGGGTGATGTAAAGACAGACAAAAATGGGTAAAAGATGAATTTTTATAGATGAGTAGGAAAGGGTTGATCTAAGCAATTCACATAGATACCAGAGAACCAGCAGGGCTTCTGCCTTGCATAGTTCTTGGCTCTTTTTTGTGGCACCAATTAGAAAAACTCTTCCATAGGGTTAAACAGGATGATTCCAGAAGGTTGGGGTGGATCAGTTATCCCTTGTCCTGTGTGAGCACATTCATCCTGTGGTGATGATTGTGGTAACCTCCCTTGGCCATTTTCATGATAAAGGAGAATCAGTACTGTTTGGGCCAAAGGGAGTAACCAAAATGATTTTTGGGGAGTACTTTTGGATCTTCAAAAGAACTCTGGTTAAGAAGAAAAAAGGGAGAGAAGCACAGAGGAAAGTTCCCTTCACAGGAAGGAAAATGCATCCGTCTTCCAGGCCTTTTTGCAAGGTGCCCTACAGCAGTATCTGTTTAACTGTCTATTGTGAATGGATGTAAACAGATCTAGCTGGGGAGTTCCCTTCAGAAAGATAATCTGAGGAAGACCCTGGGGTGCAGCTTCCATTTGTGACAGTCTGTCCTGGATTTGCTCAAGTTGTCTGCCACCATGTTTTGCTATGACAGAATGTATACAACCTGACGGAACAAGACTGTGCTGATCTGCGTCTTCACAGGTTACCATGGTTAGTCTGCACACAGGATAAGACCTTTCCCCCTTGTTTGTTTATACACCACATCACAACAGTATTGTCTGCTATTACTAACAGAAGTTCTGGAGTCGATAAATGGTTATAAGTCTTCAAAACATTTATTAAGGCCATCATTTATATAATTTTTCCGTTGAGATGATGGTTCCAAAGCCCTTGGACTTGAAACACCTTACAAACTGACCACCCTGCAAAGTCTAATGCATCCATGGTTACAGACTGAGAAGGGGATGGAAAGGATATTGGGAGACCTGGATTCAGTATGGTATGTTCCACCCACCAAAACAGTTCTTTCCTAACAAGGTTCAGCACTGAGATTGAAAGAGAGTATGCTGATACTGAATCCATACTGACTTGTGAAACCATTGTATTTTCCTCGTGTGTAACTTGGCTACTGGAATCATCAAGATAGTGAAAGCCATGTGTTCCAAAATCCTGAGATACTCCCTAGCTGTGGTCATGAGAAAAATGTAAAAAATGGAGATGGTAATTTTTCCTCTTCAGCTAGACAAGCGATCACTGAGGACGTCACTAGAAAACTATGTTGAAATGTTATCCTGTGAGAAAGGACAGAGAGGACTTCTCCAAACTAAGGTGACACCCTATGTTTTGAAATAGATTTCTGTCAGCTTTGAAAAGTCTCAAAAATAAAACAATCATCTCAGCAGGGAAAATTGTGAATCTCTTGTTTACTGGTGCTAAACATGCTGTGAATACCCTTCTTGGAGCTTTAGAAAGGCAAGGAACAAAAAATAAATGAAAATATGAACCAGGAACAGAAAACCATCAATAGCATCTAAAGTCTGCGTGAATGGGTATGTGATGACACGCATCATTGAGGTTTAGAATCACCAAAAAGCATAACAGGAGAATAAGAGGAAAAAGTGTCAAGGGTAAACATTTTGAATTTTGGAACTTTTATGAAGAGACTGAAGACAGACAAGTCCAGTACAAGTCTTCAAGCACAGTCTTTTTTTGGTACTATAAATGTCACTGAATAAAATCCAGATTCTATAACACCTTGAAATAACATGCAGGAAAGGATGGCAGCAAAGAGAAGAGTATGATTTTCTGAGTGTGGAGCAACTCATACGTTTGGGTAACTGAGTTCCAATGCCACTTCTATCAGTTCTGGACAATTTATAACACCTAGGAGTCTGTTGTGATTTACTTCCAAAGATAGAAACAGCGAGAAAGATTGCCTGCAAGACTTACTGGCTGGCCAGATTGGGGTAGGGTTGGAAGTAAAAGACAAGTCATGCATTTTTCTCAGACTGACTGCATCTCTATTTTTCTTTGAATTCCCATGCCACTTTTTTTGGTACTGTTTCCCATATTTCCATTGGGATTGTTTAAATGATTTCCTATAAAAATGTCAAGGACTGGCAGGACAGCTCTCAATGTACTTTGGTATGGTTGATTGAAAGATCTGTTTGCCACTTGAAAAAGATCTCCCTTTCATCAAATTACTTCATAACCTCAGCTGAAGAGGTACCAAATATACCTCTCTGTCCAAAAAAGCATTATTTGTGCCCTTACATCTTCAGGTATATTTTGTGAACTAAGCCTATATATCTGCACATCTTTGACTCTGTTGCAGCTGCTTTCGACAATACATCAACTGCACTGTATGAACAAGTATTAGGATGCTTTATCTGAGAGACAGAAAAATCATGCTGAGTAAAAATGATTTTACCTCAGGGGAATGTAACTTAGCAATTGCTTTATTCATATCCCCAAAATCTGCCAGCAGACATTGGCCACATAAGCTGGACAACTAAGTACCCTAAACACTACAGTAGAGGATATATAGATGCCCATACCTATCAAAAGCACTTTTATTCTTGTCTAAAGGCAAATTATTAGTACTTAACTGCTTAGAACTAGTGCCTTGGCTAGAGAAATCAAGGACGGGTCAGTCACAGGGTTATGAAACAGGAATTTGTGGGATTGAGGTACCATGCACAAACTATTAGGCTTTTTGGTGCAAGAGACTGAAGGTCTGAAGCACAGGTAGCACTGAAAATGTCCTCCAGACCACCAATGAGGGGGAATAGCCAGACTTTTGAGGATATATACTTTAAAAAGTTCAGAGTATCTTTTTGTCTGAAAAAGATATTTCCCTTAGAGGAGGATCTGATGATATTCTTTATTGTCAGAGTCTGAGGAAAGTTTAAGGAAGTTACATCTGTGAAGCATATTCCAGTCCAATTTCTTCCACATTTAACTGGATGTCACTGTCAGAAGACGAAGACAACCTTTTTATTTTTAAATGAGAAGAGCCTGGGTAAGCAGACTATAAAGACTGAAAGGCCTTGAAAAGCCCTTTGGCAAAACTGCACCATTCCTCCTTGACCTCTTTAGCAGATAGGTCGTAGGAGAAATAGGTTTAGTTTTTTTTGCTTTCTTTCTGGGAGCGTTCAGTGTTACACTACTACATGCACCCGATATATGGACTTCTATCCATGAACTTGGTACCTCTTTCCTCACCAGCACTTGTGGGATACTTCCTGGCCTTTCCAAGATCACTAAACAGGCTTGCCTTTCTCAGCAGTAGATAAACATCTGACCTTTGTAGATGCACTAGACTCCCAAGCCCTTAGTGGAATCCCTAAGGGCGGAAAAAGAGAGATCGGGAGAGAGAAAGAGAGATGGACAATACAAGAACTAAGATAAAGACACAGCAGAGTTGTATGTTGAGAGCCAGTGAAAAGAGGCTGAAGGCAAAGTTGCTTCAGAAGCCTCAGTTTTTTTTCTTCTTAGGAATTGAAGGGGAGGGTGGTGGTTGAAGTACTTGAGCCAAAGTCCAATGATCTTTAAGTGAGGGCCTTAAGCCATTAGTTCTCAAAAAATATATTAAGTCTGCTAAGCCAACTTCGTATAGACTTGGGAGTAAATGACAAAAGTACAGTTGTGTATACTTACCATAAATGCAGATGTTAGAGTGTATTCACTGTTGCAGTCATCAGACTTGGGTTATCTGCCTGCAGGTAGCCCTCAGTCAGCCCAGATACCAGAGTTTTAGGATTTCTACGTCGGTTGCTGTTGCTTCTTCCATGACGCCAGGTTGTCAGGGGTATAAAACAGGCACCTGATGCCATTACATCAGTTTTTCTTGCCCCAAATATAAGGAGCCCCCAAATAGGAAGCTAGTATATGGTGAGGAACACCACCAGTAAAAAGTAAATACCAATGCCATTAGGAATGGTCATAGAGAGAAGAGGTAGAAAGACAGAGAAAGCCAGGGGGCTGGAGGGAGGGAAACCAGGACTGCAAAAGTGAATACACTCGAACATCTACATTTATGGTAAGCGTACACAACTGTACTATGCTATTTGTGTTTCACTGTTGCAGGAAAGGTGGAGGCAGTCAAGAAGTGTTAAGGCTGGCTAGTAGGCCTTGCAAGACTGCTGTAGCAAATCCAGCCCTGGATTTAGAAAAGATTGGCAAGTGGTAATGCTTGGTGAAGGTGTGAACAGAACTCCAGGTTGCAGCTTCCAGAATGTCCCTTATAGGGACTTCCCTGAGAAATGCTGTAGTGTGGAAGTAGCCCTAGTGGAATGTGGTCTGTTCCCCTGTGGGGTAGGTTTCCCACGGTGCTTGTAGCAGAAATGGATGCAGTATGCTATCCATTTGGAAATATTTTGCTTTGAAATTCCTTACCCTCTGCCCCTGTAGCAAAGTTGACTAGCAGCTGGTCAGATTTTCTGAAAGGTTTAGTCCTGTGTCAAGGGACGACCTGAGCTGTCTGTGCACGTCCAAGGAGTGCAGGATCCTTTCCCCTTTATTCTGAGGGTTAGGGAAGAAGGTTGGCAAAGGGATGGATTGGTTTAAAGCCACAATGGACACCACCTTAGGTCTGAGAGAAACCCTGTCAGCATGGAAAATAATGAAGGGTTCCACAGCCATTAGTGCCTGAAACTCAGACACTCTTCTTGCTGAAGTTATGGCTAAAAGCAAGGCTGTTTTCCAAGAGAGGAATTTTAACTCTGCTGATGCTGCAGGTTCAAAAGGGGGAAGAGTGAGCTTTTCCAGTACAAAGTTAAGGTCCCAGGCAGGAATGGGAGCACTCCTAGGGGGCCTTAAGTAGTTAGCCCCTCTCAAGAACAGTTTGATGAGATGTTGGGAAAATAGAGGTGACTCAGTATTATAATGAGCTGAGATGACAGAGGTATGAATCTTAATAGAGAAGGATAGGCACAGAGGTAAGGAGGGCACTGCTGTGTCCTTCCTTAGAGAATGATTCCAAGAACAGTATCTTTTTCACTTTTCAGCATAAGATTTCCTATTACTAGGCCTTCTGGCTTCAAGAATGACGTCCAGCACCTGTTTGCTGAGGGTTTCTGTGGTGGGGTATTTAAGGGAAAAGCCAGGCTGCAAGGTTTAGGGATTGCAACTGTGGATGCAAAATCTGTCCCTCCTGCTGGGCCAGCAGGGTAGGAGTCTGGTGAAGGTGCCAGGGTGGCACTGTCAGACTGTGCAAGAGTGGGAACCAGTGCTGGCGTGGCCAGTCTGGGGCAATAAGAATTGCCCTTGGCCTGTCCTGTTTTATCTTGAGTAGTACTTTGAAAGGAGGGGCAGAGGGGGAAAGGCATAAATTGAGAGCTTTTCCCATTGAAAGGATATGGCATCCACCTTCCAGACCCTGCTGTGAGGGTTCCTGGTGCAGAATATGCTCAGCTGGTGATTCTTGAGGGAGGCAAATACGGTGTCCCCCACCTCTGGATCAGAAGGTTGAAGGTGTTGGGCTCCAATTTCCACTTGTGTGGGTCTAGGAGATTTCTGCTTAAGTCGTCTGCCAGTGAATTTTGTTTGCCTGGCAGGAATTGAGCTTGTAGATGCACTTGGTTGCTAAAGGCTGTGTTCCACAGGGCCATGGCTAACCTGCAGAGTGGGTAAGAATGGGTCCCCCCTGCTTGTTTATGTACCACGTAACTGTGGTGTTGTCTGCTTTTATAAGCACTTGTCCTGGAAGGATTAGGTATTTGAAAGTTGTCAGAGCATTCTATACAGCTAGCATCTCTTTTTGATTGATGTGCAGGAAAATCTGCGCTGGGCTCCAGTGGCCCTGAATGCATTTGCCTGCCATGTGAGCCCCCCATGCATAGTCTGATGCGTCTGTTGTCAGGGTTTGGGCTGCGAGGGGTTGAGTGAAAAGCAGTCCCTTGTTGTGGTTGTACGCTTCTGCCCACCAAAGGAACTCTACCCTTAGACAAGGTATGATTGGAATGACTGTTTCCAGGTCCTGAGAATACTGGCACCAAAGACATTTTAAGTACCATTGAAGTTTCCACATATGCAGTCTTGCATATGGAATTAGCAGAATACATGAGGCCATGAACCCTAGGGCTTGCAGTAATTTTCTTGCAGATAGCTGGGTTCTGGTGGCCATTTGTTTGAAGTAGTTTGTCAGATAGACCTGTTTTTCTGAAGTGAGAAATGCCATCTGGGAAGTTGTGTCCAAGCTTGCTCCCAGGAATACAATCTTTTGAGTGGGCACAAGTTGTGATTTTTTTTTTGTTGGTGTAGCCCTATGAAGTGAGAAGGCTTTTTACAAACGCCAGGTGCTGAAGTAGCAATTCCTGACTGTCCGCCCGAATTAGGCAGTCATCCAAGTATGGGAAAATTTGGATATTTCTCTGCCTGCAGTATGCAATGGCTGGAGCCAGGCAATTTGTGAATACTCTGGGCGCAGTAGATAAGCCAAAGAGAAGTGCAGGGAACTGTTAGTGCACAGAGCCTGCCTTGAAGCGTAGATATTTTCTGCACGACTTCCTTATGGGGATGTGGAGATAAGCTTCTTTTAAATCTAGAGTGACTAACCAGGCATCCTTGCTAGCATAGGAAGAAGCTGTTGCAGGGTAAGCATCTTGAAATTTTGGGACCACCAGAAATGTGTTGAGAGTTGACAGATTCAGGATTGAGAGTTGACAGATCCAGGTTTGGGAGCCAAGAGCCCTCTTTTCTGGGCACCAGGAAAAGTCTGGAGTAGAAACCCTGCCCCTTTGTTCTACTGGAACAGGTTGAATAGCTCTGATATTGAGCAGGGAAAGTACTTGCTTTTGAGCCTCGAACCACTGGTTTGGAGGTAGGTCTGGAAACCCGCTTGGGGTTGGCAGAGTATGGAAGTAGAATCTGTACCCCTGGGATACAATGTTTAGGACCCATCTGTCCTGAGTAATAGACATCCAGTTTTTTTGCATGAAGGGCATGTTTTCCTCCTAGGGGCACAAGTAATTGGGCAGGGCTCGGCAGGATAACTGACAAGTCATTGTGAACTTTTTCCATAAGGGGCGGCTTACCACTCCCTGTTTTAGAGGTGGGGGCACTCCATTGTTTAGATCTCTGCATACCCTGAGACTGTAGTCTTGGTGGCCTGTTTCCCCTGGGTTTGGTCTGAGAAGGCCTGGAAGGGGCTGGAAAGGACCAGTTTTTAGAAGGCCAATGCCTACTGAATTTAGGTGGTTGCACTTGTAAGAATTCTTTAACAGTTTGCATAGATTTTGCTTTTTCTTCCATCTTTTTAAGAACCTCCTCTGTTTGGTGCCAAATAAACAGTCCTTATTTAAAGGAGCGTCTAATAATTTGGATTTGATGTGATCTGGCAAGGTTTGTACTTCAACCAAGCATGCCTTCTCAGTACAGACCCAGTGACTGCAGCCCTGCAAGATGCTTCTAGGGCATCGAAGCCACACTGCAAAGTATGCTTACTAACTTGGTTTGCAGAATGCATTAGCTCTTGTAAATCTTTATTTTCTGCACAATCTGGAAGTAACACCATTTTTTGTTTAATTAGTTCCATAATATGCTGCTGGTACTTCAACATGTGAAACTGGCAATTCAAAGCCCTGATGGCAAGAGTTGCAGAGGTATATACCTTCTTACCCCATCTGTCTAAAGCTCTAGAATCCCTGTCCGACTGGGTAGGGTTTTTGGCTGTAGTAGCCTTAATGCCTTTAGGTCCCTGGGAAATAGGCTCTGGATCCGCAGTGGGATTTTTTAAAGAGAAATTTGTGAGAGTCATGTACTCTGTAGTACCTGTCAGACTTTCTAGGAGCTGGTGGTAAACTATCAGGAGTAAGAATGGATTCCATGAAGACATCATCTACAATGTCCAGGACAGGGGGTATACCTAGAGGCCTATGCTGAGGCAAGTCTGAAAATTCTCTGAGTCTGTTTTTGGACTGAGGGTAGTCCTGGAAGTATGCAAGGTTTCACCAAAAGAAAAGTCCTCTGGAGGGGAGGCAGAGGGTATGGAATCCTCCTGCATCTGAATCCTCATAAGTAGATAAGGCCATGTCCTGATAATCAGAAGGGTCAGAGTCATCAGACTCCTGGTCTGTAGAATCAGAATGAAACTCAATTCTTTGTCTCTTAGCAGGGGAAAGGCTGGCTTCCCCTAATTAGAGTAATAAGGTATTCAACTATTCTAAGCATTTCTTTTTGAGGCATGGGAGCTTGAGCATGCGCTTTGGTTGTCGGTTTTCTAGGTGTAGTGTGTACTCTGGGTCTTAGAAACTCAGTAGTTTTAGCTAAAAATGAAGTTCTCGGTTTAATTAGAACATGAAAGAAAAAAAAAAAAAAAAAGGTCAAGTGCCAAACAAAACAGTCAAACCAGAAAACCAAGTGAAGAAGAAGAAGAGAAGATTACCCTTGTTGTGCTTTCAACACTTTGTTACTACAGCTTTCCAACACACGATACAGTACATAAACGCTTAACAAACAAAAAACACAGTCTGTTTCCAATGAATGACTTTGATGTGTATACAGATGTATATACTAACTACACCTATCCTTAAATATCCTTTGTTAATTATCTAATTAATCAATAAGGCATTTAAATTTTAATTAGTGAGCACTTCCTTTTTAATTAGAACATCGGTAGGTCTGAATACACCCTCAGAAGCTGGTGCCTGCACAGCGGCTCCGGACCCATCCAAGGTAGAGACATCCGCAAGTTCCATAGTCGAAGAAGCATCTCGCGGCATACCGAACTCCGAATGGGTCTCAGCAGAGGCCCGCAAATCTGTAGAAGCGGGCATCAGGGGCTGCAAAGGCAC
Source organism: Protopterus annectens (assembly GCF_019279795.1). Classification (NCBI taxonomy): domain Eukaryota; kingdom Metazoa; phylum Chordata; order Ceratodontiformes; family Protopteridae; genus Protopterus; species Protopterus annectens. The sequence goes on from NC_056737.1 coordinate 1,735,243,794, forward strand.
CTCAATGAGTACCGGCGGACTGGCGACTAGCTTAATGGAAGCATTGTCGGCAGTTTTGGACGTATGCGGTTTGTCTCTGTCTTTATCTTTACGTTTTTTTCGGAAGATCGGTAGTCGGATGGCTTATAGAAGCCATTTCGGAATACGGAGAATGAGAGCAAAAAAATTTAGCAACAAAGACAGCCCGGCGATGAATGGTTCGGTGTTAAAGCACAAAACCGACAGCGAGGAACGTCGTGGTCTGGGCCCAAACAGGTGACGCAGTAAGAATGAAAATTTCTGAGGTATTTGCTTTCGACTGGCAAGACAATTATTAACTTTTTCTGACATTGGTTAGAGCAAGAAAAAAAGGATCCCCAACAGGGTACTTAGCTTTAGAAGACTTCAGGATTACAAAACTCAAATGAAAATTTTAGGTAGCAGCCAACCGGCACATACGAACTGCTTCTGCTTCGGGCTCCCACTCGGCAAGAAAGACTGATGTAATGGCGTCGGCTGCCTGTTTTATACCCCTGACATGGAAGAAGAGACAGCAACTGACGCAGAAATCCTAAGACTGGTATGCGGGCTGACTGAGGGCTACCTGCAGCAGATAATCCAAGTGTGATGACTGCTACAGTGAAACACGAAGAACATCAGATGTTACAACAGCAGACGTATAATTCCCCCGAACAAAACAAGGAACATATGTGGGAATCTTTATAAGGAATCTGTCTTCCACACAGACACTTCCCTTCTTCTTAGACATAAACAATTTTACACTTTTTTATAAAACTGAAGCAAAGTTAGTGTCTAACTGTTATCTTCAATGACAAGAAAGTTCCAAATTTTGGTGCCAGTGCATCTGCTTTTATACCAGCATGTCCTCGACAGTCTTCTGATGAGAAGTGCAAATGGAAGGCACCCAAAATGCTTTAGTTTAGTCACCTGATATCAGATCCTTGGCAGAACATACACCATAGAACTATATGCTACTGCAACAGTGATTTCACGATAAACAAACTAGAAGACTGTACAAGCAATGAACTCAGATGTTTGCATAATGACTTCCCAACTGTGTCATCTTCCTGAATTAAGGTCAGCACAATAATGTTTTGTGAAGGTGCTCAATGAGGGCCAAGTAGGCATGGCACAAGTACTGCTAACAGAGACATTCCTGAAGGAAGCACTGGAGGCAGCTACTTTTACTGTAGTGGGCAATGACTGCAGAAATTGACAGTGGGTGGTTACATGACTGATGGCAAAAGAAAATGAAGCTGACAATCTATATGGAAAGTGCCTAAGTAGCAATGTAGGTCTTTCCCCTCTTATAGTAAAGGAGGTGAACAACTGCTCTATCTTCCTACACACTTGTGCACTTATTCCATTTAATACCAAAACTGCTGGTACATGTCCAGGATATGAAGGGCCAACCCCCCTTGAGTTTTGCCAATGAAAAGAAAACCAGGAGGTGAGTGGACTGGTTACGGCAAACCTCTGTATCCACTTACAGAAAGAAACCTGACTTCATCCTGATTTAAAAAAAAACGCATATAACTATATACACAAAGATCTGAATCTCTGAGTTATGCCTCAGAAAAGACAGCCTCAAAAGAAACAAACCTCAGTGCTACTGAACCAGCATACAAATGGCATATGGACAAGCTTGTCTACCATGACATTCTGTCTGCATGGAAGGGATAAGGTTCTTCAGAGGAGGATGGACATGCAGTAATTTTTTTAAGGAACTGCTTGACCACCCAAGAACAAGGCCACACAGTCCTGCCCATCCCATAAGGTCAAGATGCACAAAAATAGATGACATATGTTCCCCGATTGTGGAATAATGGAGGCACAAGTCATATAAGTGACAGAAGTATGTCAAAGACAATATGAAAAATGACCGAAAGGAAGGGCATAGGGTACCACTCTGCTTAACATAAGTGATTAACCTGAGGGGATGATTTTCTTGCATCCAAAGTGGAACAAGAGGCCCTACTTAAGGAAACAAGCACTGAATTGGAAGCAGATATCTCTTACAATAAAGATGAACATACCAAGACAGAGCAAGCAATGCCTTGAGTGTCTTAAAGTAGTAATATGACAACCATGCTGACATATTGTGAAATTTAGGCATGTAAAAGCAGGACTTTACAAATGACAAGGACTGAGATCTGAATTGTACAAAAATAAAGCAGAAAAGAACTGACATACTGTAGGAATGCCTGTGTTTTTACAGCTGGCTCACTGCATCATAGCATGGATTAGCATAGGTGAACAAATGCCCCTGAATGTGGGATTTTATTGGGAAAAAATGCAGAATTATGATTGGTACACATCAAGGTGGGTTCTTAACATTTATTCTTATGAATTACAGTAGTGCATCTTTTGTTTCTTTTAAGACTGATGACAACCACGAAAAAAAGATGTCTGTCAGGAATAAATCTGAAACTCCCTTAAGATGCCTGAGAAAAGTACAGTTTTGTACCTACCATAAATGTAGATGTTAGAGTGCTCATACAGCTGCAGTCATAACAGATGGGTTATCCTGCCGTCAGGCGGGTCCTCGAAATCCAAAGTCTAGAGCTTCTTCCCTGACGTCACTGCGGCAGGGGTATAAAAGAGACAGCCGACGCCAGTTTCTTCAGTTTTTCTTTCCCCAGATGTCAGGTGCCCCCAAAGGGAAGGCAAACATAATGTTATGCAAAGATGCAATGTTGATAAATCAAAAACAGTAGTTGCAAGCAAATACACCATAAAAGAATACCCTAAAAAGGTTATATGAAAAGTGTTTGTCATAAGGCCTGTCCTAAGAGGGGATGGAGGGAGGGAAACCTGGACTGCAGCTGCATGAGCACTCGAACATCTACATTTATGGTAGGTACAAAACTGTACTATGTTCATCGTGCATACAGCTGCAGTCATAACAGATGGGTAGAATCCCAAAGCTAAGTAAGGGTGGTAGGCACTAAGTGGAACTAGGAGGGCTAGGATGCCCTGCAGGACTGCTGTGGCAAAGCCCGCTCTAGATTTTGAGTATAGTGGGAGGTGATAGTGCTTGGAGAAAGTGTGCACTGAACTCCAGGTGGCTGCTTCCAAAATGTCCTTGGTAGGGACCCCCCTGAGGAAGGCTGCAGAGGTAGCTGTGGCTCTGGTGGAGTGGGATCTGATGCATGCAGGCACAGTTTTTCCATGAAATGAGTAACAAAAGTGTATGCAGTGGGCTATCCATTTTGAAATTGTCTGTTTGGAAATAGCCTTTCCCTGAGCACCCACAGCATAGGACACAAAGAGTTGCTCAGATTTTCTGAATGGCTTTGTTCTGTCCAAGTAGTAACGAAGTTGTCTGTGAATGTCCAAGGAATGTAGTAGTCTTTCCCCTTTGTTTTGTGGATTAGGATAAAAAGGTAGGTAAGTGGACAGTCTGATTCAAAGCTACACTGGATACGACCTTTGGCATAAAGGTAGGATTGGTTCGTAAGGAAACTCTGTCCTGATGGAAAATGATGAATGGTTGCACAGCCATGAGGGCCTGTAGCTCCGAAACCCTGCGTGCTGAGGTGATAGCCGGAAGAAAGGCTGTTTTCCATGACAAGTACTGCAATTCTGTTGAAGAAGCTGGCTCGAAGGGAGGAAGGGTCAGCTTTTCCAATACGTAGTTGAGGTGTCCCAAGCAGGGACTGGTGGTTTCCTTGGGGGTTTTAAATTCTTTGCCCCTCTGAGGAACTGCCTTAAGAGAGGGTGAGAGAATAATGGAGGATCTGTGTTGTATTGTGCAGAAATGGCTGAAGCGTGGATCTTGATGGAGGAGAAGGAAAGTCCATTGTGTAACATATCTCAGCTAGGTACTGTAAAATTTGAGGTATATTTATTACCCAAGGATTCTGTCCCTTTTCTTGATTCCAGGCACAAAATCGTTTCCATTTGGCGGAGTAAGCCTTTCTAGTAGAAGGTCTTCTGGCCTCCAAGATGACATCCTGTACCTCCTTGGAGAGGAGAAACTGTTGGGAAATCAAGGAATTCTCCATGCAGCTAGATTTAGAGTTTTGAAATGGCTGTGAAGGGTTTTGTAGTTGTGCTGGGACAACAAAAGAGGGACTAGAGGTAGGATCCATGGTGGGGAATGTGTCAGGCTTCTCAGGAGCGGATACCAGTGTTGTCTTGGCCAGTCTGGAGCGATGAGAATCATTTTCGGCCTCTCTGCTCTGGCTTTTAATAGACCTTTGGGCAGCAGAGGAAGAGGCAGGAAGGCATAGACTGTCAATGTTGCCCAATTGAAGGAAAGTGCGTCCACTTTCCAGGCCTGTGGATGATAGCTCCTTGAACAGAATTTTTTTCAACTGGCAATTTCTGTGGGTAGCAAAGAGATCTATGTCTGGCTGTCCCCATGCCTGAGTTATCTTTGTGAAAACTTGAGGATGCAACTTCCATTCGTGTGGATCTGTCATATTTCTGCTTAGGTTGTCTGCTAGTGTGTTTTCCTTCCCTGGCAAGAATTGTGCATGTAGTTGAATTTGCAATTCCAGTGCTGTGTTCCATAGGGTCATGGCTTGCCTGCACAGGGGGTATGAATTAGTTCCCCCCTGTTTATGTACCACATCACTGTGGTATTGTCTGTCCTTATCAATAGCTGTCCTGGATGCAGTAGGTCTTTGAAGGTCATAATAGCCTTTTGCATGGCTAGCATTTCCTTTTGACTGATGTGAAGGTGCTTCTCTTTTTGGGTCCATTTTCCTTGAATGCACTGATCTGTCATGTGTGCTCCCCAGATGTAGTCTGAGGCGTCTGTTGTGATGATTTGAGTTGCTTGAGGTACACTGAAAGGAAGACCTGTGTTTCTTTGGCAAGCTTGAGCCCACCACATAAATTCCTTTTGAAGGCATGGAATGAGTGGTATAACTGCTTCCAAGCTGTGGCTGTGTTGAGACCATAAGTTTTTTAGGTACCATTGAAGTTTCCTCATATGCAGCTTTGCACATGGGATTAGTAGGATGCAAGATGCCATGAATCCCAGAGCCTGCAGGACTTTCCTTGCAGTTAGCCTGGTGTAAGTTGCCATTTTTCTGAAGTATTGAGACAGTTGCCCTTGCTTGTCTGGCGTGAGGTAGGCCATCTGGGTGGTTGTATCCAAGCTGGCACCCAGGAAAAGTATTTGTTGAAAGGGTATTAGTTTTGATTTCTTTTTGTTGACTGTGCATCCCAGGAAGTTCAACAGTTTTATTGCAAACGCCAGGTGCTGCAGTAGTATGCCCTTGCTGTCCGCTTGGATCAGGCAGTCGTCCAGATATGGGTAGATTTGTATCCCTTGTAGTCTGCAGAATTACTGATGCCAGGCATTTCGTAAACACTCTGGGCGCAGTAGATAAGCCAAAGGGCAATGCAGAGAATTGGCAATGGGTTGAACCTGCAAGAAATCTGAGGTATCTTCTGCAATCTTGTCTGATAGGGACATGCAGGTATGCCTCCTTGAGGTCCAATGTTACCAGCCAAGACTCCTTGCCCAGCATGGGAAGAAGCTGCTGTAATGTGAGCATCTTGAATTTTGGCACCTGTAGGTATGTGTTTAGGATGGATAGGTCTAAGATAGGTCTCCAATCGTTGTCTTTCCTTGGTACCAGGAATAGTCTGGAATAAAACCCTTGACCTTGTTCTTTTGCAGGTACCTCTTTAATTGCTTTCATGTCCATGAGAGCTGAAATTTGTTTTTGTGCCTCTGCCCTTTGATTTTGTGGCAGGTTTGGCATGCCTCTCAATTCTGGAAGGCTGTGAAAGTGGAACCTGTAGCCTCTGTCTATAATGTCCAGAATCCATTTGTCTCTTGTAACAATATGCCATTTTTTTGAGAATAATGTCAGTTTTCCGCCCAAAGGTGCTGCCATTAAAGCTTTGCTTGGCAGGTGTAGGGGGAAGTCATTGTGTCTGTTTTGTAAAAGACTGTGATCTGTCTTCTCCACCTCTTGGGGTTGGTGCTTGCTACTGTCTGGCTCTGAAAGATCCTTGAGGTTGCCTTCTACCCCTTGGACGCCTGTATCTGCCCCTTTGAGGTCTGTCTGTGGCTGGAAAGGACCAATTTTTTGAAGGCCAGTTTCTGCTGAAACGTGGAGGCTGTACCTGCAGGAAATCTTTCACTGTTTGCATTGATTTCACTTTTTCCTCCATTTTCTTTAGCACCTCCTCAGCTTTAACACCAAACAATACATCTTTTTGAAGAGGTGCATCTAATAATTTAGCTTTGACATGATCTGGTAAGGTTTGCTCCTTGAGCCAAGCATGCCTACGTATAACAGACCCCGTAACAGCAGCTCTACATGAGGCCTCTAAAGCATCAAAACCACACTGCAAGGTATGTTTGCCCACTTGTTCTGCACCATGCAACAAATCCTGCAACTCTTTTAAATCTGGTTGTGTCATCTTGCTTTTCAGCTGAGATATCAAAAACTGTTGATACTTTAACATATGGAACTGACAGTTTAATGCCCTCATGGTTAAAGTGGCCGAGGTATACACCTCTTTCTCCCACCTTTCTAAAGCTCTGGAATCTCTCTCTGAAGGTAATGGGTTTTTAGCAGTAGAGGCCTTAATTCCCTTGGGACCCTGTGAAATAGTTTCTGGGTCAGCAGTATGGCTTTTGTATAGGAACTGGTGAGAATCAGGAACCCGGTAATACCTGTCTGGTTTAACAGGAGCTGGAGGCAAAGAATCAGGATTAAGGCTGGCTTCTGCGTACACATCATCCAATATATCTAAAACAGGAGGGATAGCCAGAGGCCTATGCTGGGGGAGCAGAAGAAATTCCCTGAGCCTTTTCTTGGAATCGGAGTAATCTTGGCCTTCCCAGTGAAAGTGTTCCCTCAATGTATGCAGGGTTTCCCCAAAAGAAAAGTCCTCAGGGGGGGAGACCGAGGGAATAGACTCCTCTGCATCAGAATCTTCGAAGGGAGAATAGGCATAATCCTGGTCCTCAAAGTTCTGAGGTAATAGAAGCTTGATCTGAGGAAGGGTAGTCTTCCTCTAATCTGGGCCTTTTGTTAGAGGGGGGTTGAGAACCCCTGATAAGAGTAATCAAATCCTCAGCCATTTTAAACATCTGTTTTTTAGGCATGGTGCCCTGAGAGGGGGTCTGAGGAACCTGTTTTTTGGTTTTCATGGCCGTTTTGGATTTAGTGAAGGCTTTAATAGAGAAGGAGGAAGGCCTGAAGACCCCTTGAGAAATGGCAGGCCTGTCTGAATTCTGAGTTTCCCCGCCAGGAGTGGCGTCTGTATCTGTAGTACGAATGGGGGCAGAGAAGCCTGCGCCCTCGTGTACTGAAGACACCGGTAATGCATTGTCATCGGTACTCAGGGGCTGCGTCGGCGCTTTGCTGAGTACCGGAGAACCGGTAGTCGGCCTTAGTGTGGTTTCAGTAGGTAGTGCGGACCTCGTATGTCGGTCCTTATCCTTGCGTTTTTTGCTCAAAACTGGAGTCGGTGTATCCGACGACATAATATAATTAAATTTTTTGCCAAAAAAGTGAAGGGCGAACTCCACCCGACGTTTAATAGTGCAGTGCGTCTGTTGAATCTAGCACAAAAACGGCAGGCCGAGACGTCATGGTCTGGGCCTAAGCAAGGTATACAGAAAGAGTGGAAATCCTTATGTGGTATTTGCTTCCCACATGAAATGCAATTATTTGCTTTGTCTGACATCGGTCTGATGCAAGAAAAGTTTCCCCAATGGGGGTACTTAGCTTTCAAGAAGACTTCGGCTGAAATACTTTCGTAAATCTCAGGAGCTGGCCGACCGGCACTTGCGAACTGCTTCTGCTTCGGCAAGAAAGACTGAAGAAAATGGTGTCGGCTGCCTCTTTTATACCCCTGCCACACTGTCGTCAGGGAAGAAGAGACGACAACCGATGCCGGACCTAGACTTTGGAATTCGGCCGACCGAGAACCCGCCTGACGGCAGGATAACCCATCTGTTATGACTGCAGCTGTATGCACGATGAACATCTGCCTGGAGTTTTGTGTATTGGTAATGTGAGGGTTGTGTGCATTTCATTTTCTGTTGCACACTATCAGGTTTAGCATCACGTAGGAGCTATATCATTCAAATTGCAAGAAATTAACAAAGCAGCTGTATTCACTCAAAGTTTACATAGTAAATATTTTTGAAATAATAAAGCATCTATTTGGCTATAACTTGATGAATTCTAGCCACTGCTTTCATTAACTGTACTGTGCTGGCTGCTAACCAATGCAAATTCCTTAGGTGTCCCATAAGCCTTTCTTTCACTGCAGTTTTTAATTATCAATTCCTCACAAAGAAAATGCGAACACCACTTTTTATACATTTATTTTATTCTTGCTATTCTGACATATGCATATACTGCATTGAAACTCAGGGTATAAAAATCTTAAGGATTACATACAGTGTACCTCAGAAATAAAGCTGTACTATGATATTTCACTTATGGCATTTAATGAGAGATTTAAACCAATTATACTGCGGTGGTGGTACTGCAGTAGTGTTGTCGCCTCACAGAAAGACGTTGTCCTGTTCGATACTCAGCTAAAGTGTCTTCTGTGTGGAGACATGCGTGAATGGGCGTACCTTCGTTGAAGGTTGTGCGTCAGGGCTGGCAACTCGGCACGTAAAAATCTACTGCCAATCATTAGCGGACTAGAGTTCCGCTGTGGCGACCCCTAACCGGGAAAAGCCGAAAGATACAACATATACACATTTCAATAAGTATCCACTGGAAATAATATTTTATGCATACAAACACACTGTACTGATTCTAAATTTTACAAAAGTAACAGTAAGTGTATATTATGGTATCTGAAAGACACTAAATATGGTACAGCAATGTTTAACCCACTGTACAAATTTGCATATACTTTTCTAAGGGCAAAAGTTACACTGACTAAGAGAGACAATCCATAAAATTTATTTTACAGGTCCCTCCAGCACCCAGGCAGTTAGGCACAGTGACACACACTATAACAAAGCGATAGAACATTATGCATTTGATATTTAGAAAAGTTATCGCATGCTACATTGTGAGGACAATATGATGACAGCTGAAGCTTTATAGCTTGGTAAATATAACTGATTTTCCTTCTTTGCTTAATGCAGAACTGTCACAGTTACTGATATCATCCTAGTGATACTGTTATTCATAGGGATTTCTGACGTGTGAATACACACAAAATCTATACACGCTCATGGGTTTTTCATGGGTGTTGAACCCAAAGTTAAAAAGGTAAAAAAAGTTTAGTCATATTATAAAATGTGGTTTCTTGAAACTTCAGGTATCACAGATGATACTGACAGGAAAAGCGTAAGACTTTTAGTGACATGATAAATTTAGATTTTAAAGACAATAACTGTTACCTCACAGCAAGAGGTTCTCCTGTTCGATTCTCGGCTTGGCTTGGGAGGGCCTTCTGTGTGGAGTCTGCATGTCCTCCCCGTGGTTGGGTAGCGTTCGAAAGACATGCGTGCGTAAATGGGCGTGCCTTCGTTGAAGGTTGGGCGTTGAGCTGGCACCTCAACGTTTCGTAAAAATCTACTGCCAATCATTAATGGACCGGAGTTCTGCTGTGGCGACCCCTTACCGGGAAACGGCCGAAAGACAAACAGCAACATGGATACTTACTGGGCTTTTAAAGGGAAAAATTTGCAGATAACACTATCACAACATGCATTTTACAATACTATGATGCAGAAATACATGGTTATTAGACAGTATACATAATATTTTATTTGAATGGTGCGGTGGTACGGCGGTAGCGTTGTTACCTCACAGCAAGAAGTTCTCCCGTTCGATTCTCGGCTTGGGAGTGCTTTCTGTATGGAGTCTGCATACCCTCCCCACGGTTGGGTAGCATTCGAAAGACATGCGTGCGTAAATGGGCATGCCTTCGTTGAAGGTTGGGCGTCGAGTTGGCACCTCGGCATTTCGTAAAAAATCTACTGCCAATCATTAGAGGACCGGAGTTCTGCTGTGGCGACCCCTTACCGGGAAAAAGCCGAAAGACAAACATAATATTTTATTTGCTTGTTTAAGGGACTGCAACAAAACGAAGGGACGTGTCATTTTGCATACAAAACACTGATCTACACACAAAATGGCATTATATTTTTAGTAATTTATTGAATGTTCACTGTAAACAAAATGGAAATTGAGAATATTTATGTTTAGATGGCATTCATGCAATACATATTTTCATGTGCTGCATTTAATAAGGAAAGAAAGTAACCTGTTGATGTATTGCACATCTGTAACGTACTGAAATTTTTAAGACATTCTAACTAGGGAATAAATATCAAATTATTAAAATACACTAATGTTTTAATACAAAGTAATCAAACATTAGGGATCAAAGCCCAACCTACTGAAAATGAAGGAAGCACTTTCAGCATTCAACCAACTGCATTACTACAAAAGTATAGTTGTGTACACTTACCATAAATGTAGATGTTTGAGTTTATTCACTGTTGCAGTCATTACATTTGGGTAATCTGCTGGCAGGTTGCCCTCAGTTGGTCTGATCAACAAAGTCTTGGGTCCTGCGTCAGTTGCTGTGCCTTCTTCCAGGACATCAGGTCGTCAGGGGTATAAAACATGCAGCCGACGCCATTACATCAGTTTTTCTTGCCCCAGATGTCAGGTGCCCCCCAAATGGGGAGCAAAAATATATATATATATATATATATATATATATATATATATATATATACAATTAAAAACACAAAAATATGCCTCCAAACAAAAGCATATACACCAAAAGAGCTTTTACACATAGTAAAAGAAAGCAGAGGTATAGTAAGTGAAAAACAGGGGGCTGGAAGGAGGCTAGTGTACACAACTGTACTATGTTCTTCATGTTTCACTGTTGCAGTCATTACATTTGGGTAGATTCCCAAAGCTATGGTTGGGAAGATGGATTTATACAGCATTAGGACCAGCTATAAGGCCCTGCAAAACAACAGTGGCAAAGCCAGCTCTGGATTTAGAGAAAATTGGTAAGTGATAATGCTTGGTGAAAAATATGAACTGAACTCCAGGTAGCAGCTTCTAGAATATCCCTGGTAGGAACACCTCTGAGAAAGGCCACTGAAGTAGATGCAGCCCTGGTGGAATGAGATCTGATCCCCTGGGGGATACGTTTTCCATGGTGCTTATAACATAAATTAATACAATGGCTTATCCATTTAGAAATGGTCTGCTTTGAAATAGCCTTCCCCTCTACCCCTGCAGCAAATGCTACCAGCAGTTGTTCCTATTTTCTTCGAGATTTAATCCTGTCCAATTAGAATCTAAGTTGCCTGTGTACATCCAATGAATGCAGAATCCGCTCCCCCTTGTTCTGTGGATTGGGAAAGAAAGTTGGCAAATGAAAGGACTGATTAAGAGCCACACGGGATATCACCTTGGATATGAAAGATGGATTGGTCCTGAGTGACACCCTGTCCGCATGAAAGATGATGAAAGGCTCCACTTCCATAAGAGCCTGTAATTCAGATATCCTTCTAGCTGAAGTGATTGAGAAAAAGAAGGCTGTTTTCCAGGAAAGAAATTTTAAGTCTGCAGTAGCAGCTGGCTCTAAAGGGGGTAGAGTGAGTTTCTCCAATACAAAGTTAAGGTCCCAGGCAGGGGTTGGAGCTCTCCTGGGTGGTCTCAAGTTTTTGGCCCCTCTGAGATACTGCTTTAAAAGAGGATGAGAGAAGGGGGGGGGGGTTCTGTGTTGTAATGAGCTGAAATGGCCGAGGCATGGATTTTTATGGAAGAAAAAGACAGGCCCTTGTGAAGCATCTCAGTTAAGTATTGCAAAATCTATGGTAAATTGGCACTGCTGTGCTCATCCCTTGAGACTGATTCCAGGCACAGAATCTTTTCCATTTGTCAGCATAAGATTTTCTAGTACTAAGTCTTCTCACCTCCAAAATAACATCCATCACAGGTCTGCAGAGGGATGCTAAGGGGGAATTTAAGTGATTGGCCAAGCTGCAGATGCCATGGTGAAATGTGTGACACACTGCACAGGAGTGGGTACCAGTGTTGGCGAGGCCAGTCTGGAGCAATCAAAATCTTTTTTGGTTTGTCCTGTTTGACTTTTAGTAGAACTTTGGAGAGCAGAGGCACAGGGGGAAAGGCATAGACTGATAGGTTTTTCCAGCTGAAGGACAGAGCATCCACATTCCAGGCTTTTTTGTGATGAGTTCTTGTGCAAACTTTGTCCAACTGGTAGTTCTGGGGTGAGGCAAAAAGATCTATGTCTGGGCTCCCCCCATTTGCATGTCAACATGTTGAAAATCCGTGGTTCCAGTTTCCATTCGTGTGGATCCATGAGATTTCTGCTTAGTTCGTCTGCCAGAATATTCAGCTTTCCTGGCAGGAATTGAGCTTGTAGTTATACTTGGTAGCTCAAGGCTGTGTTCCACAATGCCATGGCTAGTCTGCAGAGTGGGTAAGAATGTGTACCCCCCTGCTTGTTTATGTACCACATAACCATGGTGTTGTCCGTCTTTATCAGTAATTGTCCTGGATGAAGGTAGTCCTTGAAGGCTGTCAGTGCATTCTGTACATCTAGCATTTCTTTTTGATTGATATGAAAGTGCATTTGATTTGGGCTCCATTTGCCCTGAATGCACTTCCCTGCCAGATGAGCCCCCCATGCATAGTCTGATGCGTCTGTAGTTATGGTTTGGGCGGCAGGGGGTGGTGTGAATGGCAGTCGCTTGTTTTGGTAGCAGGCCTCTGCCCACCATAGGAACTCGAGGCGCAGGCAAGGTATGATAGGAATCATTGTTTCCAAGTTGTGACAATGTTGACTCCATAAACTTTTTAAGTATCACTGAAATTTCTTCATATGCAGTCTTGCATATGGAATTAGAAGAATGCAGGAGGCCATGAACCCCAAGGCTTGCAGTATTTGCCTCGCAGATAGCAGGGTTTTTGTTTTGCTTTTCTGGTGTAAGGAAAGCTATCTGGGCAGTTGTATTCAAGCTTGCACCCAGGAATGTAATTTTTTGAGCGGGTACCAATTGTGATTTCTTTTCGTTTATGATGTACCCTAGACAAGTTAGAACTCTTTTTATAAACGCCAGATGTTTTAGAAGTATGGCCTGGTTTTCTGCCTGAATTAGACAATCGTCCAGGTATGGATATATATGAATATTTCTTTGCCTGCAAAATGCAATTACTGGAGCCAGGCACTTTGTGAATACCCTGGGCACAGTAGACAAGTCAAAGGGCAGTGCAGAGAACTGATAATGCATGCAACCTGCTTTGAAGCATAGGTATCTTCTGCAAGATTCCCTGATTGGGTTATGCAGGTAAGCCTCTTAAATCTAGAGTTGCCAACCAGGCATCCTTGCCTAGCATAGGAAGTAACTGGTGAAGAGTCAGCATCTTAAATTTTGGAATGTCCAGAAAGGTGTTTAGAGTGGACAGGTCCAGAATTGGATGCCATGATTTGTCTTTTCTGGGTACCAGGAAAAGTCTGGAATAGAAACCTTGTCCCTTTTCCTCTTCTGGTACTAGATGAATAGCCCCCATTGTTTAGGAGGGAAAGTACTTGTTTCTGAGCTGCTGCCCACTGATTTGGGGGCAGGTCTGGCCACCCATTTGGAGTTGGCAGTGTGTGGAAATGAAATCTGTATCCCTGGGACACTATATTTAAAACCCATTAGTCCTGGGTTATAAGTTGCCAGTTTCTTGAAGAGCCAGTTTCCCCCCCAAAGGGGCGGCTAAGAAGTGCTTGGTAATTTTAAAGGGAAGTCATTGAGACTGTTTACCATAGGGTGGTGCCTTGTTATTTCCAGATTTGGAAGTGGAAGCACCCCATTGTTTAGTTCTGAAAGTAACTTGGGACTGAAACCTGGTGCTTTTGGAATGTCTGGGTTTGGCTGGAGTGGCTCTGGAAGGAGCTGAAAAGGACCAGTTCTTAATAGGCCAGTGCCTACTAAATCTAGGAGGTTGTACTTGTAAGAAATCTTTCACAGTTTGCATAGATTTAGCTTTATCTTTCATCTTTTTTAGAACTTCTTCAGCCTTACTGCCAAACAGGCAGTCCTGCTGTAAAGGAGCATCCAATAGTTTTGCTTTAACATGATCAGGCAGAGATTGCTCCTTAAGCCAAGCATGCCTTCTAAGCACAGACTCAGTAACAGCAGCCCTGCATGAGTCCTCTAAAGAATCAAAACCACATTGCAAAGTATGTTTGCCAACTTGCTCAGCTGAATGCAATAAATCCTGTAAATCTTTATTCTCCACACAGTCAGAAATAAACATCATTTTCTGTTAAAGCAGTCCCATGATATGCTGTTGATATTTTAGCATATGGAACTGACAGTTTAAAGCCCGGATTGCTAAGGTTGCAGAAGTATAAACCTTTTTACCCCATCTATCCAGCGCCCTGGAGTCTCTATCAGAAGGGGTAGGATTTTTAGCAGTAGAAGCCTTAATGCCCTTGGGCCCCTGAGAAATGGTTTCATGGTCCGCAACAGGATTTTTGAAAAGGAATTTGTGGGACTCAGGAACCCTGTAGTACCTGTCTGGTTTGCTAGGGGATGGAGGGAAGGAATCAGGGGCCATACTGGACTTCGAAAACACATCAATGTCTAGTACAGGAGGTATAGCCAAAGGCCTATGCTGAGGAAGAAGGAAATCCCCAAGCCTCTTTTTGGATTCGGAGAAATCCTGACTTTCTCAGTGGAAATGCTCCCGAGTATGTAAAGTTCCTCCACAAGAGAAATCCTCCGGTGGAGAAGCAGAGGGAATGGAATCCTCTGCATCAGAGTCCTCATAAGTAGGTACAGACAAATCCAGATCATTAGAAGAGTCAGAAGAAACAGAGTCCTGGTTTGAAGATTCACAGTCAAGTTCAATCCTAGGCCTCTTGGGGGGGTTGACTACCCCTGATTAGAGTAATTAAATCTTCATCCATTTTGATCATTTGTTTTTTAGGCATAGGGGCCTGAACATATGGCCTGGGCGTCAGTTTTTTAGACATAGATTGAGATTTAGGCCTTAGTATTGAAGTAGGAGTCTGTTTAATATGCAAGTCTGTAGGCCTTAATACACCCTCAGAAGCCAGTGCCTGCACAGCGGCTCTGGACCCATCCGAGGTAGAGACATCCGCGGGTTCAATATGTGAAGCTCTGAATGGGTCTCAGTAGAGGCCTGCGAATCAGAAGTAGTTGGTATCAGGGGCTGCAAAAGTGCCTCACTGAGTACCTGCGAACTGGCGACTGGCATAGGAGAAGTGACGGCAGTTTTGGACTGCAACGGTCTGTCTCTGTCTTTTTCTTTGCGTTTTTTCGGATGGCTAACTGATGTCATTTCTGGACAATTAAACAGAGAACCGAAATATTTAGAAGCAAAAATTTACCGACGACGGATAGTGCGCTGATTAAATAAAGCACAAAACCGACAGCAAGGTACGTCGTGGTCAGGGCCTAGGCAAGGAATACATTACAAATGAAAATCCTTATGAGGTATTTGCTTCCCACAAGTAATACAATTATTAACTTTTACTGACATCGGTAAGGAGCAAGAAAAAGTTTCACCAACGGGGAACTTAGCTTTTAGTTGAAGACTTCGGTTCTGAAACTCGAAAACGAAAATTTCAGGAGTCGGCCGACCGGCACTTGCGAACTGCTTCTGCTTCGGGCACCGCGCAGCAAGAAAGACTGACCTAATGGGGAGGGCTGCATGTTTTATACCCCTGACGACCTGACGTCATGGAAGAAAGGACAGCAACCGACGCAGGACCCAAGACTTTGTTAATCAGGCCGACTGAGGGCAGCCTGCCAGCAGATTACCCAAATGTAATGACTGAAAGAGTGAAACACGAAGAACATCTGAAACTCTGACTAGGGATAGTCAGGGCACAAGTACTAGTGTTAGCAGTCTTGGTAACTTTGTAAATTTATGAATAGATATATTCTAGGTAATAAATGATTATGCAAGCATTCTTAATTAGGATAAGGAATATACATATTCTAACACTATTTTTAGCCATGACTAAGCAAATGTCATACGGTGGCTTGGAGACTAAATTTTCCACAGGACTGAGTGTGTATTACACAGAAGGACCTGGCAACCTACTACTATTTCCTTGCATGACTTGAAAGACCTGGCAACCTACTATTTCCCTGCATGACTTGAAAACTAAATAGTAGCGATCTGTGTCTACAGGGTCCCTTTAGGAGTTGGATGCACCTTAAGAGAGCTAGCGGGTAAGCAAAGTAGTTCCCAGACTAACAACATTTTTTTTTCACATCTATTATAACTCTGAATGACAGAAGGGAAATAATGAAACATGTTAAAACTTCAAGGTTCTGGGAAAGGTAGCTCAGGACAAGGGAAGTCTGAATGAGGAGGTCAACACTAGAATCAGAGTGGCTGTAAAACTGCGACAGTGTGTCAGAGGGGTAGTGTTTGGCAGAAAAATGTCAAAGAAGCTAAAACGCAAGGTGTACAAAACAGTGGTGTGACCAGTACTACTGTATGGTACAGAAACCTGAGAGTGGTAGGTTGCATACTGTAGGACAGATGAGGAAATGAGAACATCAGATCAGAAGTCAAAGTAGCACCAACTGCAGAGAAGATCAAAGAGAACACATTAAGATGGTTTGGGCACATGTGTAGAAAAGCAGAAGACAATCCAGTGAAGATGATCTGGGACAGATGGGAAGGAGCAAGAGGAAACCAAAGCAGCCAGCAAAACGATAAATGGAATGTATGACAGAAGATCTGCGACAGTCCCATATGACTGTTGAAGAAGGCAGGAGTGGCAATGAATTGAGAGAGATGGCGATAGCTGACACATCCTAACCCCATGTAGAAAATGGGGGTTGATGACAATAATGAGGAAAGAGGGTGTTTCTGATATTTTCTGGCTAATGTTAAGAATCTAAACAGGTAAAGACAAGCTGTTGTACTACTAGGCCAGCAAAGAATGCAAAGTATTTTACAATTAAACACTACAAGTCATTTGACTGAAGCTTAAAAATATACCTAGCCAAGTAAATTATTACAATCACGTAAATCAGAAGACTCTAGGTTTGATTCCTAGTTAAACAATTGTTATAATGCATATCAAACTGCACTATGTTTTAATACTCAAATGGTAACACATCCACAAGGAACTGATCAAGATAGGTTTAACATGGAATTTCAACTTTAGAAAGATTATGAACAGCTGTACAGAAACCTTCCTTTTTGCAAAGGGTGGCAGCCAATATGCACTGGTAATTCATGGTAAATGGGTTAAAGCTATTGCCACTAGTAAATAGTATACAATTATCACAACTAGATTATTTTACACATACACAAATATGCGAATTCTCACAAAGAAAGTTACTGTTCCAAAACAAGAGACTACAAAGTAATAGAAAGAAAGAAGATCACACAAGATTAGGGCTTGCATACTACCTAAAGGGGTAAACTCTATTTTTAATGCGGCATCTATCCTATTTTATGTCTGCTATGTATTACACTGATACATATGTAAATGACAAGATTATAGGAGAAAGACTTTCACACAATTTGGCAACTGACAAGTACATCTTGGTATGTATAAGAAATAGAGTTTATTATTTGACATTTGAAATTACATTTTGATATTTGATATTCTGTCTTTGAGGAACAGCAACTGATAAGATTATCTACGGCCAATGCATATTATGTATTCTTCTAGTATGTTATTCAGTGCAACAAAGACAAGGTTAACCTACAGCTTCTCCTTGGTTACACATACAAATTTGATTTGATAAATTAAATATTTGTGGGAAGCTGATCAATATCATGCATAGATATGTCTAACTGTTAAAAATGAATTTCTATGTTTTTCTGCACTACTTTTTAAGAATGGACTAATTCCAGACATCCCTGGATATGTAACTGTAAATGACATGTGCAAGGATTATTCAAGGAAGAATGCGATAGGTACAAAGAGCAAAATGTACTCACCATAACGATCGATGTATGTGGTCCATCTCGCCTACATTCCTTACGCACGGGTTCGGAGGCAAGAATCGGCTCCAACTCGGCCAATTTTCTCTAGCACAAAGTCTCTAATTGGCTGGGCTAACCCAGTATCCCAGGATCCACCTCGCCCTAGCCCCAGATCTTGTTTGCAAAAATAATAATCACAACACTCATATAACCCATACTCCATAAACACCGGAAGAAATTCCAGCCAGATAAGGGAACCAAATCACTGACCTTGAAGGGTCCACAGAGCCAATATTCTTCCAAATCCTCTAGGAAGGGGGCAGGTGGGAGGGTACATAGGAATGTAGGCGGGATGGACCACATACATCGATCCTTCTGGTGAGTACATAACTAACTGATGTTATGTGGTCCTATCTCGCCTACATTCCTTACTCACGGGACAGCGTCCCCAGCATCTCTATCCTGGGAGCCTCATAAGAAGATACTCCTGAGAGCCGTGGAACCAAAGGAAGCCCGGCCCCTAGAAGCCATGTCCATCTTGTAATGAGTAATAAGTGTTGGGAGAAGCCCAAGTGACCGCAGCACAAATCTCATCCAAGGAAAGCCTAGCATGGAAAGCTACTGATGTAGACATAGCCCTGGTAGAATGAGCCTTGACGGGAAAGGGTAAAGTTCTGTCTGCTGATGAGTAGATGAATGAAATACAATCTATGATCCATTTAGAAATTGTGCACTTGGAAGTAGGACAACCTGCTCTGTTCTCTGAAAAGGACACAAACAGTTGATCAGATTTCCTAACATGCTTAGTCCTATGTAAATAAAATCTCAGTTGTCTGTGCACATCCAGCTGATGAAACCTGAACTCTGCTTTATTGGAAAAGTTCGGAAAAAACACTGGTAGCTCAACAGATTGATGGAGACTGACAGTGGCTGACACCTTCGGAAGGAAGGACGGGTTAAGCCTCAGGTAAACTCTGTCCTTATAAAAGATAAAATACGGAGGTTTAATGGACAAGGCTTGGAGTTCTGATACCCTCCTGGCTGATGTAACTGCTATCAGAAAAGCCGTCTTCCAAGATAGGAATTTTAAGTCGCAAGTGGCAGCCGGTTCAAAGGGTGGTGACGTAATAGCTTATAGCACAAGGTTCAAGTCCCACAGCAGTACAGGTTCAGAAACTGGGGGACGAAGTAACCAAGCGCCTTTTAGAAAGGCTTTACAGAGTTTGTGGCCCATAAGAGAGGGCTCATAACATGTGTGAAAATTGGAAATTGCAGCCAACTGTACTTTAATGGTAGCGGGCGCGGAGCCATGATGGAATAACATGGCTAAAAAATCTAAGACCGACGGAATAGGGGCTGTGAAGGGGTCCAAACCTTGGGTCTGAGCCCAAATGGAGAATCTCTTCCATTTGCTGGAATAAGTCTTCCTGGTGGAAGACTTATGAGAAGACAAGATGTGCACCACTTCAGGTGAAAAGGAATGTCGCCTGACTAACGACGGAAGTGTAGCAGCCAGGCTGTCAACCTGAGAGTTCGCAGGGATGGATGAAGTTGTCCTGACATGTGAATCTGGAGGTCCGGCACTGGGTCCAGAGTCCACGGACCGTCCAGTGAGTACCATTGAAGAAATAGGAAAGTACAGTTTTGTACCTACCATAAATGTAGATGTTCGAGGATTCCCTTGCTGCAGTCCTGACTATTGGGTATAGTCCGCGTCCCAGTCGGCCCGAATACCAGAGTATAAGGCTGACGTCGGTCATGGCGCCTTAGACTGACGTCAGTACGTCAGGGTACTAATGCGCATGACCGACGTCATTTCCTCAGTCTTTTCTTGCCCCAGATGTCAGAAGACCCAAAAAGACAAGTCCCAAAAACAACCTGCACCAATAAACATGTACAATATATACAGTAATATATATACAAAAAATATAAGCATGTAAAGGCACCTACACCACCACCCTGAAACACAGAGGGGAAGGAGGGAGGGTAAATTGGACTGCAGCAAGGGAATCCTCGAACATCTACATTTATGGTAGGTACAAAACTGTACTATGTTCTTCGTCTTCCCTTGCTGCAGTCCTGACTATTGGGTAGAATCCCAAAGCAGAGGTAAGGGAGGCTGGCAAATTATAAAGTAGCAGGAGCTGACAACATGCCTTGTAAAACAGCTGTGGCAAAACCAGCTCTAGACTTAGAGTATATAGGCAGGTGATAATGCCTAGAGAAAGTATGCACTGAACTCCAAGTAGCTGCTTCCAGAATATCCTTAGTTGCCACCCCTTAGAAATGCTGTTGAAGTGGCAGTAGCCCTAGTGGAATGAGGCCTAATCCCAGCTGGAACCTCTTTGCCATGATGGGAATAACAAAATGCAATGCAAAAGCCAATCCACCTAGAAATAGTTTGTTTTGACACAGGTTTGCCCTGTGAACTTAAAGCAAAAGAAACAAGTAACTGCTGAGACTGCCTAAAATCTTTAGTCCTGCTCAAATAATAAAGCAATTGCCTGTGTACATCTAAAGTGTGCAAAATCTTTTCCCCTTTATTTTGAGGATCTGCAAAAACGAGGCAAATGAATAGTTTGGTTTAAAGCCACACTAGAAACCACCTTAGGCATAAAGGAAGGATTAGTACGTAATGATACCCTGTCCTTATGGAAAATCAAAAGGTCTCTACTGCCATAAGGACCTGCAACTCAGACACCCTTCTTCCAGAAGTAATAGCCAACAGAAAATCCGTCTTCCATGACAAATATTTCAATTCAGCAGTAGCTGCCGGCTCAAAAGGTTGTAGAGTAAGTTTTTCCAACACAAAATTGAGATCCCAAGCAGGAGTAGGAGCTCATTGGGGGTCTTATATTCTTTGCCCTCTAAGAAACTGCTTGAACAAAGGATGCGAAAACAAAGGTGGGTCACAATCATAGTGAGCTGAAATTGCTGCAGCATGAATCTTTATGGAAGAGAAAGACAAACCTTTGTCCAATAACTCAGTAAGATATTGAAGAGCCACACTCAAATTAGGCTCTGAAATCTCCAAATTCTTTGCTGTACACCAAAATAAAAATCTCTTCCATTTTTCATGTACACTCTCCTAGTACTAGGCCTTCTAGCTTCCATAATCACATTTAAAACTTGTTGAGGAAGCTGAGACCTTCCATGTTTCAACACAGAATATGCCAAGCTGTGAGATGGAGAGATTGAAGCTTGACATTGAGCAGATGACCGTCCTTCTGAGATAACAGATGAGGAATCAGAGGTAAAGGCCATGGAGGCTTCTTTACAAGACTCCTTAGAAGTGGGTACCAGTGTTGCCGAGGCCAATCTGGAGCTATCAAAATCATCCTTGGCCTGTCCTGTCTGACCTTTAGTAATACCTTTGGAAGAAGAGGTAGAGGTGGAAAAGCATAGACATGAAGGTTTTTCCAACTGAAAGACAGAGCATCCACTTTCCAAGCTGTGTGATGTAACCCCCTTGTGCAATACCTTGGCAGCTGGTGGTTTAGTGGAGAAGCGAACAGATCTATGTCTGGAGTTCCCCATGACACTGTCAATTTCTGAAATACATGAAGATCCAGTTTCCACTCGTGGGGATCCATGATTTGTCTGCTTAATACATCTGCTAGGGAGTTCTGTGCTCCTGGCAGAAACCTTGCCTGAAGAGTCAGTTGCAGGCTTAGCAGTCTCCCATAAAATCATTGCTTGCCTGCATAGAGGATAAGAATGTGTTCCCCTTGCTTGTTGATGTACCACATGACAGTTGTGTTGTCTGTCAGAATCAACACCTGCCCTGGAAGAAGTAACTCCTTGAACGCCATCAATGCAAACTGGACTGCTAACATCTCCTTCATGTTGATATGTAGATGCTGTAGTCTGGCAGGCCACTTGTCTTGTATCCACTTTCCATTTAGATGAGCTCCCCAAGCAGTGTCCGAGGCATCTGTCGTTAAAATCTGACTCGCCTCTGGCGGGTCACAGAGAGTCCTTGTTTAGGTGACATTCCTGAGCCCACCACAAGAATTCCTTTTGAAGGCAAGGTATTATTTGAATGACAGTGTCCAAATCTTGGCAGTGCTGTGTCCATACATTTTTGAGATACCATTGCAGCTTCCTCATATGCAGTTTGGCATTGGGAAGCACCAGAATACAAGATGCCATGAACCCTAATGCTTGAAGGACTGTCCTTGCAGTCAGCACGGACTGATGAGATAGTTGATGGAAGTAAAGTGACAGACTCTTTTGTTTGTCCGGGGTTAAAAGGCCATCTGGGCTGCTGTATTCAGTCTCACACCCAGAAAGCACATGTCTTGAGAGGGTACTAGACTGGACTTTATTTCGTTCACAGAATACCCTAGGCATCTTAGCACTGCTATGACATATTCCAGATGCTGTAGAAGGTGTTCTTTTCTTGAGCCAGAATCAGGCAGTCGTCCAAGTAAGGATAAATTTGAATGCCTTGAAGCCTGAAGTAAGCTATCACTGGAGCCAGAACCTTTGTGAATACTCTGGGCGCAGTAGATAAGCCAAAGGGCAATGCAGAGAACTGATAATGAAAATCTCCAGTTCGAAACCGCAGATACTTTCTGCAACTTAGCCTTATGGGCACATGAAGGTAAGCTTCCTTGAGATCCAAAGTTACCATCCAATGATCCTTGCCCAGCAGAGGTAACAGTTGCTGTAACGTCAACATCTTGAACTTGGGAATGTCCAGATAAGTGTTGAGGATAGATAAATCCAAAATCGGTCTCCACGTGTTCCCCTTCTTTGGTACTAGGAACAGGCGAGAATAAAATCCGAAGCCCCTTTCTGACACAGGGACTGGCTGAATAGCCCCTATCTGGAGTAACTGAGAAACTTGCTTGAGAGCCTCTTTTCTTTGTGGAGGAGGAACATCTGGCATGCCTTTGAAAGGGGCATTGTGTGGAAATAAAATCTGTACCCGTGATGAATGATATCCAGCACCCATCTGTCTTGAGTGATTAAATCCCAATTTTCTTTGAAAAGAGACAATCTTCCTCCCAAAGGAGCTGCCAGACGAGAGTCCACTGGCAGCTGAAAAGGCAGGTCATTGGTTCTGCTTACGAAAGGACTGACCCCTGCCCTCACCAGAAGTCTGAGCAGGTGAACTGTCTGATCTAGGCCTAAACGAACCTTGAGCCCTGCCCCTACCACGTCTAGATCTACCCCTAGACTGGGAACCATAAGCAGGATATGTCCACCCCTTAGCAGGCCAATTTCTACTAAACTGGAGGTTGCACCTGCAAAAATCTTTAACAGTCTGCATAGACTTAGCTTTGTCCTCCATTTTCTTTAAAACTGCTTCCACAGGCGGTCCAAACAACACATCAGACTGTAAGGCAGCATCCAAAATCCTGGTCTTAACATGCTCAGCTAAATTCTGATCCTTCAACCATGCATGTCTGCGAAGAACAGAACTAGTAGCAGCCACCCTCGAGGAGGCCTGAACAGCATCAAAACCACACTGCAAAGAATGCTTACCCACTTGTTCAGACACATGAACCAAATCCAGCAATTCTTTACACTCAATACCTTCCGCCAAAGCATCCACCTTAGATTTCAATTGTGAAAGGAGATAATTCTGATATTTCAGCATATGAAATTGACAATTCAACGCCCTCATGGCTAGAGTGGAAGAAGTATATACTTTCTTACCCCACCTGTCCAAAGCCCTTGCCTCTTTATCAGAGGGTACAGGATTTTTAACAACAGAAGCTTTAACACCTTTAGGCCCCTGAGAAACAGTTTCTGGGTCCGCCCTGGGACTCTTAAACAAATACTTATGAGCTGGGCACCCTACAATACCTATCAGGCTTAACAGGAGCAGGAGGCAAGGAATCAGGGTTCAGAGAAGCCTCTGCAAAATCATCCTCCACCACATTCAACACCGGAGGAATAGCTAAGGGCCTATGCTGAGGCAAAAACAAGAATTCCCTAAGCCTTTTTCTGGAGTCAGAGTAATCTTGGCCTTCCCATTTAAAATGCTCCCTCATGGAGTGAAGAGTCTCTGAAAATGAAAAATCCTCAGGAGGAGAAGCTGAAGGAGTGGAATCATCCACATCAGAATCAGAAAAAGCAGGAAACTCTTGCAAGTCTTCCACAGAAGACTCTGAAGCCTGTGAACACTGTTCAAAACTATCAAACTCCTGTTCCACCCTAGGCCTCTTATCAGGTGGGGGCATAGAACCTCTAATCAGAGAAATCAAATCTTCAGCCATTTTAAGCATATGTTTCTTAGGCACAGAGCCGAAATGCTAGGAGAAGCCCCTACAGAAGCTGAACTTGGCCTTCCTCTAAAGAAGGTCTGGAAACAGAAGGAGAGGCCCTAACTACCTTGGGAAGAGAGGGAAGAACAGTTACCTGAGAAGCCCCTCAGCCTGGCCTACTTCCTGAGAGGGCACATCCTGTAACAGTAAAGTATCTGCCTGAGACTCCATAGAGACTCCTGGCAAAACCTCTGGCTCCCCTGAGCCTTCTAAAGGACCGGCGTCCGGGACTGCGGTTCCTCTCCCTAGACTTCACTGTTTTGTCCTTGCGCTTCTTAGATGAAGCAGGCGCCGGAGCATCCGACGGCATAGTATAATTTCAATGCTTCCCAAACACTAACCTAGCACAATCATGCCTCCTCTTAATAGTGCGCTTATTAAATCTAGCACAAGAGCGGCAACCAACAACGTCGTGCTCAGGCCCTAAACAAGGTATACACAAAGTATGATAATCCCTATGCGGTATCTGCTTCCCACAAGAAATACAGTTATTCACTTTTTCTGACATCCGGTAATATACTGAGGCAAGAAAAAACCAAAATGTTCTAGCGGGTTACTTAGCCAACTCTGTACTCGGTCTGAAACTCCGGTTTCGGAAAATCTCAGAACGCCAACTTGCACTCGCAAAATTGCTTCTGCATCGGACCATGCGGCAAAAAAGACTGAGGAAATGACGTCGGTCATGCGCATTAGTACCCTGACGTACTGACGTCAGTCTAAGGCGCCATGACCGACGTCAGCCTTATACTCTGGTATTCGGGCCGACTGGGACGCGGACTATACCCAATAGTCAGGACTGCAGCAAGGGAAGACGAAGAACATCCATACTTGTCGAGGCTAGTGTGGAACAATAAAGATCATCCTGCTTCCCAAGGATACGGCTTTCTGCATCACTCTTTTTTTTCTCAAAAAAAAAAAAATTTTTTTATTAAATATATAAATAACAAGACAATTAGAAGTTTTATACATGAACAGTAGGTATAAATAAACATATTTCGACTCATAGATGAGAAAACAATCCTTCAAGAGATTTAACATATTATTAAGTAATAAAGCAATACGCAATATGTACACTATATACAAGTTAGGCGACCTGAAAAAAAAAAAAAATTTTTTAACATTAACTATTTATTATATTTAAGACTTTTTCTAACACTAACTTTTTTAATGCTTTTTTTTTAGACTTCTAACTAAGTGCCTTTGAGCATCAATATATGAAAAAGCCATTTTCTGGAAAGTAACCCAATTTAGTTTGGTTCGATCCAGCCAATTTTGTATTATGTAAAGTTTTAGTAATGAGCAAATAAAAATGATAACATGAATATCTAATTTTGAAAGATGAATTAATGGAATATGAAGAATAGCAAGTTCCCAGGACAATGTAGACTTTTGGTACCCCATTTTCTGCAATCTGACTTTCAAAGAGGTCCATAATCTGTGAGAAAAATGACAATACCATAAGATACGTAGAAGGTCTGCTAGTGAACATGATGGGGATTTACTTGGGTTAAATTTATTTAATTTGTATGGGGTATAGTAGGCGTCATCATTAATTGTGTATATGATAATTTTTTAAAAGGGATAAATTCCTTTGTATATCTAATGGACAAAAGTTTCTGAGACTCTGACAATTGGGAGTTATAACTTAACCAAACATTTGATAAAAGACAATTATGGTCCATTATTAAGCTATTGATTAACTTATAAGAGTTTGAGAGCATTTTATCTGATGAGGAAAGTATTTTGATAATCGTGTCGAGGTTTTTCATTTGTAGTTCTATGTGGTCTAAACATAAAAACTTGTTTTTAATTATTACTCTTAGTTGACTAAGGATTGGTGAATAGTTCAATTTACTTTCAAAATTTTACAATCGGGTAAAGATAAGTCAAGATATTTCAAAACATCTCTAACTTTTAAATTTTTATTAAAGGATATTTTGTTAAGTTAAAGGGTTTGTTGTCTATCATTATATTTGGGTTTAGATTAATTGGTTGAATAAGGTGAGAAATCTTTTCTAGATTACATAGTTTGAGTAAGGTTTGGAAGGCTCTAATCTTTTGTTTAATTACAGTAGACATATTTTTAATAAATAAACTATCCAAAGAGATAAAAGGAATAGCTTCTGGATTTATATTTTTTGAAATGATGTAATTGTACCATAATTTTATCCATAAAGAATGATTTGTATAAGAAATATTCTTGAAATTAGATATGGTGAGAAGTTTATTAGATGAGACAATCAAATAATAGAGATATAGATTAGGAAGGCCTAAACCACCCTTGTCCTTCAAAATTGACAATCTGGAATAGGAAATTCTAACAGATTTAGGGAACCATAAAAATTTTGCCAAAGCTTTATTTACAGACTCAAAAAAAAGATTTTGGAATTATCTGATCAGATTATGTGAACTGGTAAAGGAATTTAGGCAGAATGTTCATTTTAATTATGGCCTTTGATAAAAGTGAAAGGTTTAGATGTTTCCATCTGTCCATATCAGATAATATTGAGTTCCATACTTTATTGATGTTATTTTGAAAAGAAGATTTATTATTGTGTTCTAAATTGATACCTAAATATTTTATACTATAAGTAAACTGAAAATGATGATCTGAAAACAAAAATGATGTATGTGCTAAGTGATTTAAGGGAAAGATATGAGTTTTAGAAGAATTTAAAAGATAATTCGAAACCAAAGAGAAGTAATCAATGGAGTTTGTTATTTTTCTATAATCAGATAATGGAGTTTGGAAGTAAATAACTAGATCATCAGCGAAAGCTGAAAATGAATTTTGGTATTAAGAATTCTGGGGACATTATGAAAAGTATTTTGAATAATATACAACAACAAAGGTTCTAAATAAATGTTAAAAGAAAGGGAGACAATGGACAACCCTGTCTTGTTCCTCTGGTAATCTTTATAGGAGAAGAAAATTGACCATTAATGTAAAGTCTAGTAAACATATCTTTGTATAAAACTTTTAAAAAATTTATAAAGAATAAAGGAATATTGAAACATGACATAGTTTGAAAGAGAAAGTTCCAACAGACTCTGTCAAAGGCATTTGATGCATCAATGATCAGAGCATATATAGGGTTTGAATTTTTTTTAATGAGATGAA
Organism: Protopterus annectens; assembly: GCF_019279795.1. Lineage (NCBI taxonomy): Eukaryota > Metazoa > Chordata > Ceratodontiformes > Protopteridae > Protopterus > Protopterus annectens. The sequence continues at coordinate 1,735,271,120 of NC_056737.1, forward strand.
TGATAGACTCTAAGGACAGAGTATTATCCCAAGCATGTCTGTGGGACATAAAACCTGATTGATCTAGGGAAATAACTGAGGGTAAAATCCGTTTCAATTTGTTAGCCAAAATAGATGATAAAATCTTAATATCTACGTTTATTAAAGAAATGGGTCTATAATTTATTGGGTCAGATTTCTCTATTATTTTTTAGAATTAGGATGGTTTTAGATGTATTCCAATGAATATCTGAGATATCGTTAACTCTTATATGATTATATACTTTGAGAAGAAAGGGAAGAATTACCAATTTGAAAGTTTTGAAAAATTTTGGAGTAAAACCATCTGGACCAGGAGATTTTCCCAATTTAAGATTATCAATTGAATCCGAGATTTCTTGTAACGATATAGGAGCAGAAAGTAATTTTTGTTGACTATCATTTAATTTAGGGAATGTAGAGAATTTAAAAAGATTTTTAAGTGATTATCATTAACTGAATTAGAAGAACCTGAATATAAATCAGTATAGAGAGAAGTGAATAGCTGAATTATCTCTTCATCCGTGTTATATAATTTATTTTTATAAGATAAAGATGAGATTTTAGGTCTTTCAAAATTAACTTTAATAATTCTAAGCTAATAATTTAGAAGGAACCTGGGCCCATTCTGAATATGAGGCAAGTAATTTTTGTTCAGCTAAAGAGAGATTATTTTGGTGAAGCAAAATTAAATCTTTCTGACAGTCGAGAATTTGTTTTTCTATAGTAGGGTCATGATTCAGTCTAAGATGATTTTCCAAGGTAAAATTCTAGATTTTAAGAACTCCTCTTTCTTAAAGTATTGCTTTTGAAAAAAGCTGCTTTACTAATAAATAATCCTCTTAATCTCACTTTACATGCAGCCCATTGTATGTCATAAGGAATGTCTGATGACCCCAGGTTATTTTCCATTTCCTGTAATATTTCTGAACATTGTTTGCAAATATCTTCATTTAGCAGTAAATTATTATTTAAAGACCACTTATTAAAGTCAATTTTATTTTTAATATTAGAGTTTATGTTTAATTTTAGTGAGGTTCTTGATTGGTCGAAAAGAATCTAGGTTCAATGTTAAAATCCAAAATATATTTTGAGATATAATCAGAAATTAGAAAGAAATCAATCTGGACCACGAGCGGTAACACTTGGAGTAATAAGTATAGATATCATTCTTATTTAAGACTTTAACATTGTGAAGTGGATCAATTAAATTATATTCGTCATCAAATCATTAAGGGCCATAGTAGATTGATAATTATAAGTAACAGTGGAGCAGGATCGATCAATTGCTGGATTTATTACTGCGTTCCAGTCACCACCCACTATAATATGGTGGTCTTTATAGGATGTGAGAATATTATAAATTTTTAAAATGAACAAATGTTGTGAATTACATGGGCCATATAAGTTTAAGACTAAAAGAGGTTTGTCCAGACCAACAATAGAAGTGGTAAATAAGCACCATCTCCCCTCATTATCAAATTTCTCATCAATAATGTTCCCCATGAATTTTTGTTTAATGATTATAGCTACTCCTCTGGAATTAGATGAGTCACCTGAAGCTACTATCTTTTTGATCCATTTTTTATTTCTCTCTTTATTCCAATCAAGGCGGAATATGGGTCTCTTGAATAAAACAAATATTTGCCTGTGACTTAAAAATCAAATGAAATAATAATGACTTTTTGGCTTTGCCTTGAATACCTCTAACATTCCAAGAATCCAATATTATATCAACTGGCATATTCAAGGCATACAATCATTATTGATGCTATAAAGGTGAACTCAAAGTAAAAATCCAATAATACTTTAAAAAGAAAAAAAAGAAAAAGCAGCATTTGAATATGCAATCGGGTCAACAAATATCATTTGCGAAAAATAAATAAAAAAATTTTTCAAGAGCAATAAAATGTATATTAATATCCTTTATCCTAACCCTAGTGCCTACCCACCAATCACCCTGTGATAAAGGAAGATCAGAAGTGAATAAGATAGAAGTTGTAATTATAAATAATAGTAACATCGGATTAATATAAAAATTGCTCAAAGGAAGCCTAACACAAATTAAAACCAGAGTAATACTACTAAAACTATATACAAGACTAACTAAATTCAAGATGTCCAACATACTCAATCCCTACTTGAAATACTAAGCTAAAAGCTCCTATTATTAAGTAAAAATTATAGTGATTAAATGCATTTCAAGTATTTCAAAGAAGAAAAAAAATAGAATAAATTTTGATTAACTAAAACAATACGGCATATCAAGTATTACAATTAAAACAGAACATATGTTAGGTAATGTAAATAAATATAAAGAAACCCATCTAATAACACTATCATATATGTAAACAAAACAGTGAGAAATCTAGGGATAGTTGTATCATATATAAGGTGATGTTTTAGATATACATATATATAAAAAGCCATAAACATTGCTAAACAGATAAAATCATGCACTATCAATAAACACTCTTTAATGCTTAGTAACTTTTTCCCAGTAGTCAAATAGACAATAAGTGTGATAAAAAACTCAAATAACTATAGAATGAGCATTTAACTATAGTTCAAATAAAGCATAAACTGTCCTCCAAGCGACCGTACTCTAAGAAACAATTCAATATAGATGTAAGCTAACTGTCTAAATAGCAGTAATATAGCATCTGCTCACAATGATATATTATAAATTGAATAGGTTTTGGCGCCATCTAATGTTCAAAGATAAATACAAATAAGAACTATTGGATAGTACCTTAAACTACAGTATGTAAAAACTAGATTAAATGAATATTAATGTACTTTCATATGAATTTAAATAAATTTTAGAATACTTATACTAATGGCTCTGTTAAATTATATAGTTAAACTGTCCTTCTAAAATATAAAAGCAATACAGCAAACAGGATGTAAAAACACAGTGTTCATAAATATACTCATTATAACATCTAAATAGAACAAAAACAAGTAGGCTAAACTCAAAAAAATCAAGGAGTTTAAATATAGACAGGTAAGTTTAGCTAATAACATTTAAAGATATCCATTCCAAGCATTACATTTGTGTAAAGGCTTTCTATAACAAAACCACCAACTGCAGTCCCCTAATCAAGCTTCTGAAAAAAAAATGCATGAATTTCTCAAATGAACAGGTGTACAGTGTAATACTTGTCTATTTAAACATTTTGGCATCTTTCAAGATAACATAAAAAACAACATTTTGTAGGAAAATATATGTTCTCTTCTTTACCCATTTTCTGGAATTGTAATAAATGAAACTAACCTGTTCATTTGTTTCAAGAACAATTTCCATCCTAATGCATGAAGGTAACTGCTCGCTTTGGAGCGAGAGAGACATGTATAGGATCGCTGAATGTAACGTGTGAGAAAGACATATTTAAACTTAAAAACATCCTTCGCTTGTGAAGAGGAACACTGTAAAATTTTCTATACTATTTAAAGACAACAGCACAAAACACGTCTCACTCTTTCCATCATATTTATCCTCTCCACTAAATTTTGTGAAGCTTTCTCTGAAAGGACTTAAAAATTACACCTTTATGGCACAAACTTCTGCTGGAAAAGGCTGGGTTCTCAATTAGGCACGCTTGACTAGAAGTGGTGCTGCTGAAGCAGATGCCACAAACTCCTCATCTACAGCATCTTCCCTATGTTTATGTTGTGGGTGCCCATTTCATGCACTGCCTACGCTACTTATTCTTTTCTGTTTTTTCTTCTTTTTTATGAAAGACATTATTCTTCATTTTTATGAAAGACATTACTTATTTTCAGGTCCATGTCTTCTGACTACTTGATTATTTTCGCCCAGCACTGCATCATTTAAGCCTGGTAACTAATATAACTATATGTTTCAGGTGTAGGCTACGCATGAATTTACTCATGCATTCTGGGGCTGGGCCACTTGGGTTTTCACCCTCATGAGTAATCTTCATCAAGCACAAACGATCTGTTCATAACCTGCACACGAGTCATATGTAATGGTGGTCATATCATGTTTCATACTAGCTGTTTTTGTTGTCTTCAGTATAATAGAAAGATGCATGTTATGTTTAAATATATGAATGCTTGCTTGGTTTGCATGTGCCTACCATGTAGAAGCATTTGTTAAAATGGTTTTACATATGTACTTCTTTAATACTGCTTTGTTTTTTCATTGTTAGGTAGAAATTTCTAGGGAAGTCTTTTAATTGCATTATGTTTGGGCAGCAGTGAATAATACAGAGCAAGTGTGGTACCATCTGCTTCAGTAATCACAGTAGCTCCAACGTGAATGGGAACTTCTGTATTTTCAGTTTACACTGCTTGAGTTAGACTGTTGTTGCTGCTTTTTATCATGGAGTATGGTTAATTTAAAAAAAAAAAAGCGTGACAATTATGATGCTTCTGCAGTCAGCACCCTGCACCCCCATTACTGGAGGTGATGCTATTTTTTTATTTTGCATTTCCATTTAATGTCTGTGTAGTTGATTCATGACACAATCTATATGTGTGCTCTTCTTGTGTTGTTTGGAAGGAGTATAGGTCTTTCTCCTGACAAAATCTAGAGGGATAGTTCCTTTGAAATTTAGGAACTGGAGAGACAAAAATATGTTTTAGCTCCTGAAGTTCTTTCTCTTTCTCTTGAAGGGATTTGAAGAGGGCTGCAGCATTAGAACCAAACAAGGCAGTATTTTCCAAAGGTGCAGCCATGATTTTTGCCTTGAAATCCTCAGGCAAAGACTGCAACCTCAATGAGGAATATCTCTCGAGGACAGAACCACATGCGGCTGATCTTACAGACAGCTGTGCTGCATCACAGCTGCATTTAAATGAAATGTCTAGTAAACTGGGATGAAATCCCCAAGATGGAAGAGAGCTGGGATATTGCTGGAGAGTCTAGCAGTTGTCAGCAATTTGGATGCCTGTGAAAGAAGACCTAGAGCATAACTTGGATATGCGTGCCTGAAAGTTAATGGCCCTAAAGGTCAGAGCGAAAAAAGTGTAGGCCTTTTTTCCAGTTCTCTCCATTATTTTACTGTCCTTATCAGAGGGGAGGAGATTGGTGGGGGCGGTAATTTGGAAGTTTTATCAGCAGACAAAGAGATCACAGCTGGGTCTGCAATACGGCATTTATACAACTACTGTCCTCAGGAAATTTATAGAACCCGTTTGGGCTTTTGGGAGAAAGAGGGTAAGACTCAAGGAGCTTAGATGCAGCAATGGCTTCTTGAAAGGCTGGCAAGACAGGCAGGATGGCTGAAGGAGCAGATGAGTCTATTTGCAAGAGGTCATAATACCTCTTTTGTACCTCAGACTTGTGAGCTTTGCCATTTGAAAAAGTTCATCATTTTGGAGATGTTTTTTCCAAAGACATCCTCTGCTCGTGACTCTCCATCACTGGAATCCACTTCAAGGGAGGCATATTCCACGGGACAGTCAATCTGAGTGGAATAAGCTACAGATTCATCTGAAGGGGATTCATCTTCCTCGGATGCCTCTAGTTCAGCAGATGGAGGAGGGGACCAAGGAGATGATGGTGTAAAAAGCGTCAAGGTAGAAAGCATAAGTGCCAGGAAAGTATTTAAAATTCCTTGAGAAAAGGCTCGTCAGTCAGGGGAAGGCTCCTGTATGGAAGACGCGTGCTTTTATTTTGTCTTCTCTTGAAAGAAAGGGCCATCCTAAACTGGGAAGGGAGGGCTAATGTAGGGCTGGGCTCCAGATCGGGCATTGGCAAAAACTCGATGGAAGGGGCAGGAGAGGTGCTACATGGAATGTTGGTAGGGGCGAGCCATGGTTCCCCATACTGTCCGAACCAGATGTCTGCAATACCTCTGCGGATGTGCTGTAGGAACCCTCCCTAGTGGCTTTTAGAGCAGTTTCCGCAGGAGGAGGGACGTCTGGGATCAGAGGTGCAGCTGAAGATTCAGGCCTTAACTTTGTAACCTTTTTCTTTGAAGCTCAATCGATGGACCAGCAGTACCTTCCATACCAAATGCTAACCTCTTTAATTTCTGGTTTTCTAGGTTAATGTTAAGGGCAGACAGACTGTGCAGAGTTTTAGGGATGAATGCCTGACAGATGGCATAAAGCCTTGTAGTCGTGATCAGACCCCAGACAAAAAAAGACACTGGTCGTGGTTGTCTTTGTGTTGAATCTATCTTCCACAATGGGACTTGCCCTTCTTGGATGACATTAGCCTCTAACAGCATCCAGTAACAAAAGTGTAAAAGATTTTCCCCAATGGGGCACTCATCTGAATAGAAGAAAAACTTTCAACAATCAGACAGATGGCTGGAAGCTGTAGCTGTAGTTCGTACTGGCTGCAGAGAAGTTCTGAGGATGCTATGTGCAGATGTCACTTTTATGGCCGACACTCTGCTGCACTATGTGCAATGTTGCACATACCTTGCAGTAGTTTAAGTCTTTGTTATACCTACAAGATCTTTGGGTTGCCTAAGTGGAATCTCCCTCATGTTATGAATACTGCAACATAGGAACAGAAGGACATCAAGCAAATACTTGCCTGACTTATAACAGAGAATTCAAAAAGGAGAGGCAGGACAGAGAGGCCATCCAAGCATTTGAAGGTGGTGATGCAGGGGTTATTGAGGATACAACACAGTGGGACTCGGAGGTTATCAACTGATAATGTTAAGAATGTATTACTTGCATCTAACAGTGAGGTCTCTTCCTTGGAGGGATCAAAGAATGGGTTGAATCCTAAGCACTAAATCCACTGCGGGGAAGAATCTAGGAGGAAAGGGAAGGCAGCTAAAAGGTTAAAGGTCCAGAAGGCTAAATTCTTAGAAATGAAAGGGCCCCCCTTACTGAAAGTCATAGTCAAGAAAATAATGCTTGATGAAAATGTAAACAGAAGACCACGTAGCTGTGGCACAGATATCTGCAAAGTAACCACACTTCCAGTGGAATGACTTGACAGCAGCAGTTTCCAGTGGACAGTAAGTCAGCCGACAGTGAAAAAATAATATAACTGGTAATCCACCTGGAGAGAGTTTACTTGGTGATGGCAAGCACTTTCCTCCCTGGAGCAGAGGAGATAAATCAGTTTGATCCTTTTCTGAAGTTTCCCTTTACTCTTTCACACTTTCTTGTATTTGATCTCTTTTACTCCGATTATTATTTTTGCTATGCAAAAGAGTCGACATATAACAAACATTTTAAAATGTGCATCATCCTGTATATAATTCATACACTGAAACTGTGTACTGTCATGTATATAATTGTGGCAAGTTTTGTCAGTCACTTCTGTCTAGTGTAATATGTTGCAGAGATCTTTTATTTTGGGTGAGTGTGTAAGTGGTTTATCATCAATGTTGCTCTAACACCTGCAAAATAAGTATGAGCTAGAACTTTTTTCCCAGGGGCTCCACTGAAAAGGTTTTTCCAGCCCAGTCAGATTATCTTGGTAATCAAAAGCAAAATCGAATCAATCAATCATGCACCAACTTCATTTAAAATCTGAGCTGATGGTACAAACCGAGAGTATGAAAACCTCTTCTCCTCTGGTTTCTGCCACAGTAAAGAAAACAAAGGGACAAATGGATTGGTAACATGGACCATTTAAAACCACTTGAGGGAGGTAATGTGGGCTGGGACTTGCAGGCAGCAAATCCTTCTAAAAGACCTCATAGGGTTCCTTACATCCCTACACGAGTGTCTGCAGCGAGCCTGTGAGTACAGGTGATGACCCCTCAAAAAAACATCAACTTAACTGCACTCAAAACATTGATTGGAACAGAAGACTGCAAAGCCTGACAGTCAAGTTCAAATTCCAGAGGGGATTTTCAAAGGTGACTTAAGATGTGAAGGACCTGCCTGACCTTCTGATGATGGGTCACAATTCTGCCCTCTACAAGGCCATGAGCAGAAACAGATAACCAATACACTGCAAACATGGAATAACTGAGGCCCAAATGATACATCAGCGTGAGATAGGCCAGGATGCCTACAAGCTATAAGCTAACAGACTGTGTAAAGTATCTGGTAATGTTCCTCTCAAATAGAGAATGCAACATGTTTGGGATAGCAAGTTTGGCTAATGGAAGGGTTCCTGGCAACCATAATAATTTCTGGCATCCTTGCTGAAAGGTCTGGCAGGATTAGAGACACTACAGTAGGAGTCCAACCTTGAGATAGTCAGCTGTCTCTCCAAATATGGGGAACACACCACTCAAATCAAGAGTCTACCATGAGAATTAACTTTGGTCTTTCTTCTCTGTATTTAGTTACCAATAGAATCGGTGAAACTGGAAGGAAGGTGGGACACAGAATGTGTCTAACAAAAACTTCCCCATGCCAGGCTGGGAAAAAAGAGGAGAGAAAGTACAGTTATGTACACTTACCATAAATGGAGATGTTCGAGTGCATTCACTGTTGCAGTCATTACATTTGGGTTATCTGCCTGCAGGTAGTCCTCAGTCGGCCTGATTATCAAAGTCTTGGGTCCTACAACAGTTGCTGTCCCTTCTTCCATGATGTCAGGTTGTCAGGGGTATAAAACATGCAGTCGACACCATTACATCAGTTTTTCTTGCTCCAGATGTCAAGTGCCCCCCTAATGGGAAGCAATTAAATCTATAAATACAAGGATATACCTCCAACAAGAAAGCAAACGCACCAAAAAGCTTTTAGAGCACAGTAAGTGAGAGTAGAGGTATAGCCAAAAGAAGAAAGGGGACTGGAGGGAGGGTAACCAGGACTGCAACAGTGAATACACTTGAACATCTACATTTATGGTAAATGTACACAATTGTACTATGTTCTTCGTGTTTCACTGTTGCAGTCATTACATTTGGGTAGATCACACAAAGCTAAGGTTGGGAGGAGGAATTTAAATAGACTTAGGACCAGCTATAAGGCCCTGCAAGACTGCAGTGGCAAAACCAGCTCTGGATTTAGAGAAAATTGGCAAATGATAATGCTTGGTGAATGTATGTACAGAACTCCAGGTAGCAGCTTCTAGGATGCCCCTAGTAGGGACGCCTCTGAGAAAGGCTGTAGAGGTAGATGCAGCCCTGGTTGAATGGGGTCTGATACCCTGTGGGATAGATTTTCCATGGTGCTTATAGCAGAAATTAATGCAGTGGCCTATCCATTTTGAAATGGTTAGTTTTGAAACAGCTTTCCCCTCTGTCCCTGCAGCAAATGCCACCAGCAGTTCAGATTTCGTTTAAGGTTTAGTTCTTTCCAAGTAGAATCTAAGCTGTCTGTGCACATCTAAAGAGTGAAGTATCCCTTCCCCTTTGTTCTGTGGGTTAGGAAAGAAGGTAGGCAAATGAATGGACTGATTAAGAGCAACACTGGATACCACCTTGGGCATGAAGGAGGGATTGGTCCTGAGGGACACCCTGTCCGCATGAAAGATGATGAAAGGTTCCACTACCATGAAGGCCTGTAATTCAGATACCCTTTTTGCAGAAGTAATTGCTAAAAGAAAAGCTGTTTTCCAGGAAAGAACTTTTAAATCTGCAGTAGCAGCTGGCTTGAAAGGAAGAAGAGTGAGTTTCTCCAAGACAAAGTTAAGATCCCAGGCTGGAGTTGGAGCTCTCCTAGGTGGCCTTAAATTTTTGGCCCCTCTGAGGAACTGCTTAAGCAGTGGGTGAGAGAAGAGGGGAGGCTCTGTGCTATAATGAGATGAAATGGCCGAAGCATGAATTTTGATGGAGGCAAAAGACAAGCCCTTATGAAGCATCTCAGTCAAGTATTGTAGAATCTGAGGTAAACTGGATACCGTTGCATTCATTCCTTGAGATTGGTTCCAGGCACAGAATTTTTTTCCATTTTGCAACATAAGATTTTCTAGTACTAGGCCTCCTTGCCTCTAAAATGATATCCATTACTGATTTACTGAGGGATGGTGAAGGAGAGATTAGGTAATTAGCCAGGCTGCTAGGTTCAGGGTTTGCAGCTGAGGGTGCAGAATCTGGTTCTCCTGCTGAGACAACAGGGAAGGAATGTGAGGCAGGTGCCATGGAGCCAAGTGTGGCACACTGCACAAGAGTGGGTACCAGTGTTGGTGAGGCCAGTCTGGTGCAATTAAAATCGTCCTTGGCTTGTCCTGTTTGATCTTTAGTAGTACCTTGGAGAGCAGAGGCAGAGGAGGAAAGGCATAAACTGATAGGTTTTTCCAGCTGAAGTATAGAGCATCCACTTTTCAAGCTAGCTTTTGGGGAATCATTGTGCAAAATTTGTCCAGTTGATGGTTCTGGAAGGAGGCAAACAGGTCTATATCTGAGCTCCCCCATTTGCTTGTCAACATGTTGAAAATCCTTGGTTCCAGTTTCTACTCATGTGTGTCCATGAGGTTTCTGCTTAGTCTATCTGCCAGTATATTTAATTTTCCTGGCAGGAATTGAGCTTGTAGATTCAATTGGTAGCTCAAGGCTGTGTTCCACAATGCCATGGCTAGTCTGCAGAGGGGGGTAAGAATGTGTACCCCCTTGTTTGTTTATGCACCACATGACAGTGGGGTTGTCCATCATTACCATTAGTTGTCCTGGAAGAATGTGGTCCTTGAAGGCTGTCAGAGCATTCTGTACAGCTAACATTTCCTTTTGATTTATGTGCAGGTGCATTTGACTTGGGTTCCATTTGCCCTGAATGCACTTCCCTGCCAGGTGAGCCCCCATGCATAGACTGATGCGTCTGTTAGGATTTGGGCAGCAGGGGGTAATGTGAATGGTAGTGCCCTGTTTTGGTGGCAGGCCTCTGCTCACCAAAGGAACTCTAGGTGTAGGCAAGATATGATAGGAATTCTTGCTTCTAGATCATGTGAATGTTGACACCATAGACTTTTGAGATACCATTTTAGTTTCCTCATATGCATCCTTGCATACGGAATTATAAGAATGCAGGAGGCCATGAACCCAAAGGCTTGCAGTATTTGCCTTGCAGATGGCTGGGTTTTTGTGGCCACTTGTCTGAAGTAAGTTGTCAAATGAATCTGTTTCTCTGGCGTGAGGAAAGCCATCTCAGAAGTTGTATTCAAGCTTGCTCCCAGGAATATAATTTGTTGGCAGGGTACCAGGTGGGATTTCTTTTCATTTATGGTGAACCCCAGACAAGTTAGTACCCTTTGAACAAAGGCCAGATGATTCAAAAGAATGCCCTTGCTTTCTGCCTGAATCAGACAATCGTCCAGGTATGGGTATATCTAAATATTTCTTTGCCTGCAAAATGCAATGACAGGAGCTCGGCACTTTTTGAATACCCTGGACGCAGTAGATAAACCAAAGGGCAGTGCAGAGAACTGGTAGTGCATGTAGTCTGCTTTGAAGTGTAGGTATCTTCTGCAAGACTCCCTGATAGGGATGTGCAGGTATGCTTCTTTTAAGTCTAGGGTTGCCAACCATGCATTCTTGCCTAGCATAGGAGGCAGCTGGTGAAGAGTCAGCATTTTGAAATCACCAGAAAGGTATTTAAAATAGAAATGTCCAGGATAGGACGCCATGTATTGCCTTTTCTGGGTACCAAGAAAGGTCTCAAATAGAAACCTTGTCCCTTTTCCTCTTCTGGTACCAACTGAATAGATCCCATGTTTAAGAGAGAGAGAGTACTTGATTTTGGGCCTCTGCCCACTGATTTGGGGGTAGATCTGGCCACCCGCTTGGTGTTGGTAATGTGTGGAAATGAAATCTGTATCCTTGGGACACTATATTTAAAACACATTTGTCCTGGGTAATGAGTCTCCAGTTTTTGGCCTGCAGACCAATCTTTCTGCCTAAAGGAGCAATCAGTTGGGAAGTATTTGGAAGTTTTAAAAACAAGTCATTGAGACAGTTTTCCATAGGGGGAGACTTACTACTCTCAGGTTTGGGTGCGGAAATCCCCCACTGCTTTGTCTTGTGTGTCCCTTGGGAATGAAACCTGGGGTTTCTGCTGTGTCTGGGTTTGGCTTGAGAAGACCTGGAATGGGCTGGAGAGAAACAATTTAGGAGGCTGAAAGTACAGTTTTGTACCTACCATAAATGTAGATGTTCGAAGATCCACATTGCTGCAGTCCTTACACTTGGGTAGTCCGCTGTCCTCGGTCGGCCCGAATATCAAAGTATACGGCTGACGTCGGTCAGGGCGCATTTGACTGACATCAGGACGTCAGGGTACAAATGCGCATGACCGATGTCATATCCTCAGTCTTTTCTTGCCCCAGATGTCAGAAGACCCTAAAAATAAAGGTCAAAACCAAAAGACAGCAAACAACCAACCAACCACCCTTGCACTAACTATATGTACAATATATACAATATACACAATATACAACCCAACCCACACAACCACCTCTAACTACAGAGGGAAGGAGGGAGAATTGGACTGCAGCAATGTGGATCTTGAACATCTACATTTATGGTAGGTACAAAACTGTACTATGTTCTTCATCTCACATTGCTGCAGTCCTTACACTTGGGTAGAATCCCAAAGCAGAGGTAAGGGAGGATGGCAAACTACAAGGAAGCAGGAGTCAAAATGCCCTGCAAAACAGCAGTGGCAAAACCAGCCCTGGACTTAAGAGTAAAGTGGCAGGTGATAATGCTTAGAGAAAGTATGCACAGAACTCCAAGTAGCTGCCTCCAAAATATCCTTGGTTGCCACTCCCCTTAAAAAAGCTGTTGAAGTGGCAGTAGCCCTAGTGGAATGAGGCCTAATCCCAGCTGGAATCTCCTTGCCATGATGGGAATAACAGAAAGCAATGCAAAACCCAATCCACTTAGAAATAGTTTGTTTTGACACAGGCTTGCCCTGAGAACTCAAAGCAAAAGAAACAAACAACTGGTGAGAGTGCGTCAACCCTTTAGGTCTGTCCAAGTACTAGACAAACTGCCTGTGAACATCTAAAGTGTGCAAAATCTTTTCCCCTTTGTTTTGGGGATTCGCATAAAAAGTAGGCAAATGAATAGTTTGGTTTAAAGCCACACTAGAAACCACCTTAGGCATAAAGGAAGGATTAGTACGTAATGATACCCTATCCTTATGGAAAATCAAGAAAGGCTCAACCGCCATAAGGGCCTGTAATTCAGACACCCTTCTTGCAGAGGTAATGGCCAATAAAAAAGCAGTCTTCCATGATAAATATTTCAACTCAGCAGTAGCTGCAGGCTCAAAAGGTTGTAGAGTGAGTTTCTCCAACACAAAATTGAGATCCCAAGCAGGAGCTTTTCGTGGGGGTCTTATATTCTTTGCCCCTCTAAGAAATTGCTTGAACAAAGGATGAGAAAACAATGGTGGGTCACAATCATAGTGAGCCGAAATTGCTGCAGCATGAACCTTAATAGAAGAGAAAGACAAACCTTTGTCCAGTAACTCAGTAAGATATTGAAGAGCCACACTCAAATTAGGCCCAGAAACATCAAAATCTTTTGCTGCACTCCAAAATAAAAATCTCTTCCATTTATCCGCGTACACTTTCCGTGTACTAGGCCTTCTAGCTTCCAAAATAACATTCAAAACTTGCTGAGGAAGTGGAGGCCCACTATGGTTCAAAACAGAATATGCCAGGCTGTTAGGTGCAGAGAGTGAAGCTTGACATTGAGCAAATGGCTGTCCTCCTGTGACAACAGGTGTGGAATCGAAGGTAAAGGCCATGGAGGCTTCCGTACTAGACTTCTTAGTAATGGGTACCAGTGCTGTCGAGGCCAATCTGGAGCTATTAAAATCATCCTTGGCTTGTCCTGTCTGACCTTCAGAAGTACCTTTGGGAGGAGAGGCAGAGGTGGAAAGGCATACACATGAAGATTGCTCCAATTGAAAAAAAGAGCATCCACTCTCCAAGCTGTGGGATGAAACCTTTTGTGCAAAACTTTGGCAGCTGATGGTTTAGTGGAGAAGCGAACAGATCTATGTCTGGAGTTCCCCATGACACTGTCAATTTCTGAAATACATGAGGATCCAATTTCCACTCGTGGGGATCCATAATTGATCTGCTCAACACATCTGCTAAGGAGTTCTGTGCTCCTGGCAGAAACCTTGCCTGAAGATTGAGCTGTAAACTGAGAGCAGTCTCCCACAAAATCATTGCTTGCCTGCATAGAGGATAAGAATCGTTCCCCTTGCTTGTTGATGTACCACATGACAGTTGTGTTGTCTGTTAGAATCAACACCTGTCCTGGAAGAAGGAATTCCTTGAAAGCTATTAATGCAAACTGGACTGCTAACATCTCCTTCATGTTGATATGTAGATGTTGTAGTCTGACAGGCCACTTGTTTTGTATCCACTTTCCATTTAGATGAGCTCCCCAAGCTTTGTCTGAGGCATCTGTCGTTAAAATCTGACTCGCCTCCGGCCGGGTCACAGAGAGTCCCTTGTTTAGGTGACATTCCTGAGCCCACCACGAAAATTCCTTCTGAATGCAAGGTATTATTTGAATGACAGTGTCCAGATCCTGGCAGTGCTGTGTCCATACATTTTTGAGATACCATTGTAGCTTCCTCATATGCAGTTTGGCATTGGGAAGCACCAGAATACAAGATGCCATGAACCCTAAGGCTTGAAGGACTGTCCTTGCAGTCAGTCCGGACTGATGAGATAGTTGATGGAAGTAAAGGGATAAGACTCTTTTGTTTGTCCGGGGTTAAAAAGGCCATCTGGGATGCTGTATTCAGTCTCACACCCAGAAAGCACATGTCTTGAGAGGGTACTAGACTGGACTTTATTTCGTTCACAGAATACCCTAGGCATCTTAGCACTGCTATCACATATTCCAAATGATGAAGAAGCTCTTCCCTTCCTTGAGCCAGAATTAGGCAGTCGTCCAAATAAGGATAGATCTGTATTCCTTTTAGTCTGAAGAAAGCTATCACTGGAGCCAGAACTTTCGTGAACACTCTGGGCGCAGTAGATAAGCCAAAGGGCAATGCAGAGAACTGATAGTGAGAAGTCCCAGCTCGAAAACGCAGATACTTTCTGCAACTGAGTCTGATAGGAACATGAAGGTAAGCCTCCTTGAGATCCAAAGTTACCAATCAATGATCTTTGCCCAGCAGAGGTAAAAGCTGCTGCAACGTCAACATTTTGAACTTGGGAATGTCCAGATAAGTGTTGAGGATAGATAAATCCAAAATTGGTCTCCACGTGTTCCCCTTCTTTGGTACTAGGAACAGGCGAGAATAAAATCCTAGGCCCACTTCTGGCAGAGGGACCGGCTGTATGGCCCCTAGTTGGAGCAACAGAGAAACCTGTTTGTGAGCCTCTATTCTTTGTTGAGGAGGAACGTCTGGCATGCCTTTGAAAGGAGGCAAGGTATGGAAATAAAACCTGTAGCCGTGGTGTATGATATCCAATACCCATCTGTCCTGGGTAATTAAACTCCAATTTTCTTTGAAAAGTGCCAACCTTCCTCCCAAAGGTGCTGCCAGACGAGCAGGCTCTGGCAGCTGAAAAGGTAGGTCATTGGGTCTGCTACGAAAGGACTGACCCCTGCCCTCACCGAAGCCTGTGCAGGAGAACTCCTGTTCTAGGCCTGAAAGAGCCCTGAGCTCTGCCCTACCACGTCTAGATCTACCCCTAGACTGGGAATCATAAGAAGGATACGTCCACCCTTTAGTAGGCCAATTTCTACTAAACTTTGGAGGCTGGACTTGCAAAAAATCTTTAACAGTCTGCATAGACTTAGCGTTGTCTTCCATTTTCTTTAAAACTGTCTCAACAGGAGGACCAAACAACACGTCAGATTGTAAAGGAGCATCTAAAATCCTTGTTTTAACATGTTCAGACAAATTCTGATCCCTCAACCAGGCGTGCCTGCGAAGAACTGACCCAGTGGCAGCCACCCTAGACGAGGCCTGTACAGCATCAAAACCACATTGCAAAGAATGCTTACCCACCAGTTCAGAAACATGCACTAAATCTTGCAACTCTTTACAATCAATACCAACTGCCAGAGCATCAATCTTAGACTTCAATTGTGAAAGGAGATAATTTTGGTATTTCAACATGTGAAACTGGCAATTCAGAGCCCTCATAGCAAGAGTAGAAGAAGTATAGACTTTCTTTCCCCATCTATCCAAGGCCCTAGCCTCCTTGTCTGCAGGAACCGGATTTTTAACAACAGAAGCCTTAACACCTTTAGGCCCCTGGCTAACAGTTTCTGGGTCTGCCCTAGGACTCTTAAAAAGATACTTATGAGCTTCAGGCACCCTGTAATACCTATCCGGCTTAACAGGAGCAGGAGGCAAAGAATCAGGATTAAGAGAAGCCTCTGTAAAACATCTTCCACTACATCCAAAACAGGAGGTATAGCCAAAGGCCTATGCTGGGGTAAAACAGAAATTCCTAAGCCTTTTCCTGGAATCAGAGAAGTCCTGACCTTCCCACTTAAAATGCTCCCTCATGGAATGAAGAGTTTCTGAAAAGAAAAATCCTCAGCAGGAGTAGCAGGAGGACTAGAATCATCCACATCAGAATCAGAATAAGCCGAGTACTCCTGCAAGTCTTCAGCCAAGACTCTGAAACATCTGAAGCCTGCTCAAAACCCCCAGCTCAGGCTCCACCCTAGGTCTCTTATCAGGAGGGGGCATAGAACCCCTAATCAAAGTAATCAAATCTTCTGCCATTTTAAGCATATGCTTCTTGGGCAAAGTACCTGAAGAGCTAGGGGTAACACCAACTGAAGCTAAACCTGGCCTGCCCCTGGGAGAAGCCTTTGAAACAGAAGGAGAGGGCCTAGCCACCTTAGGAAGGGAGGGAGTATAGTAACCTGAGAAGCCCCCTCAGCCTGACTTGTCTCCTGAGAGGCCACATCTTGCAATAATAAGGTCTCACCCTGGGAAGACAAAGAAACCTCCGGTGGAGCCACCGGCTCCACCGACACCTCTAAAGAACCGGCGTCCGTACAGACGGCTCTTCTAGCCTGGGCTTAACTGCCTTGTCCTTGCGCTTCTTCGAAGAAGCGGCCGGAGCATCCGGCGGCATTTTATAGTTGCACCGCTTCCCAAAGACTAACCTTGCACAATCCAACCTTCTCTTTATAGTGCGTTTATTAAATCTAGCACAAGAGCGACAGCCAACAACGTCGTGCTCAGGCCCTAAGCAAGGAATACACAAAGTATGATAATCTCTATGCGGTATCTGTTTCCCACAAGAAATGCAATTATTGACTTTTCTGACATCCGGTAAATTACTGAGGCAAGAAAAAACTAAAATATTCCCCAACGGGGTACTTAGCCAACTTTGAACTCGGTCTGAAACTTCGAAATCGAAAAATCTCAGAACGCCAACCGGCACTTGCAATGCTGCTTCTGCATCGGACCATGCGGCAAAAAAGACTGCGGATATGACATCGGTCATGCGCATTTGTACCCTGACGTCCTGACGTCAGTCAAATGCGCCCTGACCGACGTCAGCCGTATACTTTGATATTCGGGCCGACCGAGGACAGCGGACTACCCAAGTGTAAGGACTGCAGCAATGTGAGATGAAGAACATCGTGTAAGAAATCCTTTTACAGTTTGCATAGATTTAGCTTTATCTTCCATCTTTTTAAGAACTTCCTCAGCCTTGTTGCCAAACAGGAGGTCCTGATTTAAGGAAGCATCCAACAATTTAGCTTTAACATGATCAGGCAAACCTTGCTCCTTAAGCCAAGCATGCCTTCTGAGCACAGACCCAGTGACAGCAGCCCTGCATGAGGCATCTAATGAATCAAATCCACATTGTAAAGTATGTTTTCCAACCTGTTCAGCAGAATGTATTAAATCCTGTAATTCTTTATTTTCAGCACAGTCAGGAATTATCATCATTTTCTGTTTAAGCAATCCAATAACATGTTTTTGATACTATAACATATAAAACTGGCAGTTTAAAGCCCTAATGGCCAAGGCTGCAGAAGTGTAAACTTTCTTACGTCATCTATGCAGCGCCCTGGAGTCTCTATCAGAGGGGGTAGGATTTTTAGCAGTAGAAGCCTTAATGCCCTTGGGTTCCTGTGAAATAGTCTCTGGATCCGCAATAGGATTTTTAAAAAGGAACTTGTGAGAATCAGGAACCCTGTAATATCGGTCAGGTTTTCTGGGAGCAGGAGGCAACGAATCAGGGGCCAAACTAGATTCAGAAAAGGCATCATCAACTATGTCTAGTACAGGAGGGATAGCTAAAAGGCGTATGCTGAGGCAGGAGTAAGAAATCCCTAAGCCTCTTTTTTGAATCAAAAAAATCCTGGCTTTCCCAGTGGAAGATCTCACCAAAAGAAAAATCCTCTGGAGGGGAAGCAGAGGGAATAGAGTCCTCTGCATCAGAATCCTCATAAGTAGATAAGGGCAAATCCAGATCATCAGAAGAATCAGAAAAATCAGAATCCTGTACAGAAGATTCATAAACAACTTCAGTCCTAGGTCTCTTAGAAGGGGAAGGTTGGCTTCCCCTGATTATAAGATCTTCAGCCATTCTTATCATTTGTTTTTTAGGCATAGAGGCCTGAACATGCAGCCTGGACATTGTTTTTTTAGGCATGGTTCGAGATTTTGGCCTATATGAAGAAGGGGCCATCGGTTTAATATGCAAGTCCGTAGGCCTGAATTCACCCTCAGAAGCCGGTGCCTGCACAGTGGCTCCAGACCCATCCAAGGTACAGACATCCGCAGGTTTCACAGATGAAGCATTTTGCGGCAGTAGGTCTGGCCAACCGTTTGGGGCTGGTAAGGTGTGGAAGTGAAATCTGTATCCTTGGGAAACTATATTTAAAACCCATTTGCTTTGGGTAATGACTTCCCAGATTTTTGCATGCAGGGCAACCTTTCCCCCTAAAGGAGCAGTCCGTTGAGCAGAGCTTGGAAGGTTTAAGGTTAAGTCATTGTGACAGTGTACCATAGGGGTGTCTTACTACTTCCAGCTTTGGAAGTGTGAGCCCACCACAGATGAGGCCTGTGAGTACCTTGAGACTGTAACCTGGTTGATCTGCTGGTCCTGGGTTTGGACTGAGAAGGCCTGGAAGAGACAGGAAAGGACCAATTCCTAGAAGGCCAATGCCTACTAAATCTGGGAAGGCTGTACTTGCAGGAAATCTTTAACAGTTTGCACAGATTTAGCTTTTTCCTCCATCTTTTTAAGTACTTCTGCTCTGTTGCCAAACAGGCGGTCTTGGTTTAAGGGAGCATACAGTAATTTAGCTTTAACATGATCTGGCAAAGTTTGCTCCTTAAGCCAAGCATGCCTTCTAAGTACACACCCAGTGACAGCAGTCCTGCAAGATGCCTCTAAGGAGTCAAAACCACATTGCAAAGTATGTTTACCAACTTGTTCAGCAGAATGCATTAAATACTGTAATTATTTATTTTCAGCACAGTCAGGAATCAACATCATTTTCTGTTAAAGTAATCCAATAATATGCTGCTGGTACTTTAACATATGAAACCGGCAGTTTAAGGCCCTAATGGCCAAAGTAGCAGAAGTGTATACCTTCTTACCCCATCTGTCCAGGGCCCTGGAATCTCTATCAGAGGGGGTAGGGTTTTTGGCAGTAGCAGCCTTAATGCCTTTGGGTCCCGGTGAAATGGTCTCTGGGTCCACAGTAGGATTCTTAAAGAGGAACTTGTGAGAGTCAGGTACTCTGCAATACCTGTCAGGTTTCCTGGGAGCAGGAGGTAAAGTGTCTGGGGCCAGGCTAGATTCCAAGAAGGCATCATCTACAATGTCCAGTACAGGAGGGATAGCTAAAGGCCTGTGTTGAAGTAGGAGTAAGAATTCCCTATGCCTCTTTTTGGAGTCAGAGTAATCCTGGCTTTCCCAGCGGAAATGCTCCCTAAGAGTGTGCTAAGTTTCACCAAAAGAGAAATCTTCTACAGGGGAAGCAGAGGTAATGGAGTCCTCTGCATCAGAATCCTCATAGGTAGATAAGGGCAAATCCTGGTCATCAGAAGAAACAGAAATTTCAGAATGCTGATCAGAAGAATCAGAAGGAAAATCAGTTCTAGGTCTCTTAGAGGGAGAAGTCTGGCTTCCCCTGATTAGAGTAATAAGGTCTTCAGCCATTCTTATAATTTGTTTTTTAGGCATATGGGCCTGACCATGAGGTCTGGGCGACGGTTTTCTAGGCATGGATCGAGTTTTAGGCCTTAAAGAAGAAGATGGTGTTGGTTTGATATGGAAGTCAGTAGGCCTGAATACACCCTCAGAAGCCGGTGCCTGCACAGCGGCTCTGGACCCATCCAAGGCAGAGACATCCACAGGTTCCACAGTGGAAGCAGCATCTTGTGGCATACCGGACTCCGAATGGGTCTCAGTAGAGGCTTACAAATCTGAGGTATCAGGGGTTGTGAAAGCGCCTCACTGAGTACCAGCGAACTGGCGACTAGTTTAACGGAAGCGTCATCGGCAGCTTTGGACGTATGCGGTCTGTCTCTGTCTTTATTTTTATGTTTTTTTCGGAATGTTGGTAGTCGGATGGCTTACCGAAGCCATTTCTGGATAATTGAACCAAGTACTGAAATAATTTGATGCAAAAAAGAACAGACGACAAATAGTTCGAGGACTGAATAAGGCACAAAACCGACAGCGAGGGACATCATGGTCTGGGCCTAAGCAAGGAATGTAGTACGAATGAAAATCTTTATGAGGTATTTGCTTTCCACAATACAATTGTTAATTTTTACTGACATCAGTTTAGAGCAAGAAAAAGGATCCCCAATGGGGTACTTAGCTTTTTAGAAGACTTCGGCTCTGAAACTTGAAAATGAAAATTTCAGGAGTCGGCCGACCAGCACTTGCGAACTACTACTGCTTCGGGCACCACACAGCAAGAAAGACTGATATAATGGTGTTGGCTGCATGCTTTATATCCCTGATTACCTGACGGCATGGAAGATGAGACAGCAACCGATGCAGGACCCAAGACTTTGATAATCAGGATGACTGAGGGCTACCTGCAAGCAGATAACCCAAATGTAATGACTGCAACAGTGAAACACGAAGAACATCTATGGATGCACAAACCATTGCCTTACACTGAAGTACTGGTCACCCATAGTGAACTGAAGGAATGCAATGCAGGCCTAAGAAATTAAGGTGAGAAAATATGTGGATCATGTCAACTGACACTATCAGATACCCTGCAGCAGAAGAATAAACACAATCTCCCTGAAAGGGTACCATCCAGAAACTAAAGTTATGTACTCATCATAATGACAGATCCATGTTGTCACACTCTATGGTTCAACTGGTGGGACTTAGGACCAGACTCACATCTGACAGCAGCAGATTCTAAAGCCTTTCAGCTCAACTTGCCTCCACCTCCCTTACCCAGAACTCTTCAGACTGAATTTGCCACACCCCAAGTATTCATATAATGATAAAATATATCCAACTAATCCCCATTTTCCACATAAATACAAGAACACTCAGGGAAAATGCAAGACTCTTGGTGAGCAGAAAGAAGAGCCCATGCTGTCCAGCAATCACCAAGGGGAGACTCACCAAATCAACAAGAAGGTCAAGAGAAGGGCAGGAAGGTTAATCCAGATGGAGATAGATAACATGGATCTATTGTTATGGTGAGTACATAACTTTCATATCCAATGTTGTCTGGTCCATCTGCATTCAACCTGTGGAAGACAGTATCCAGCTATGATAATTCCGAGGGAGTGAACTACGGAAGGATATTCTACGACACAGTAGAACCAAAAGAAGCCCTAGACCTGGATTGAATATCCAGCTTATAATGAGACAAAGGTATGATGATGGCCCAACCAAATAGCAGCTGCAGTTATCATCCATAGGTACACTAGGAAGAAAAACTGTTGAAGTAGCTACAGCTCTAGCTGAATGGCTTCTAGGCTTTTGTGAAAGAGACTTGCCACTCAGAGAATACAAAAACACAATACAACCTGACAACCTGCTTGATAAAGTCACTTTAGACAGAGGTGAGTCCATCCTGGATTTTGGGAAGGAAACACACTGGTTAGATGTTCTAAGGATTTGGTATGGTCAAGATAAAAATGTAGCTGACTATGCACATCCAAACAATGCAGAAAATATACACCTCTGTGGGAAAAAATGGGAAAGAACACAGGAAGATGAATAGAACTGTGAAGGTTACTCTCTGAACCCACCTCAGGTAAAACAGAAGGATTTGTATGAAGAGATGCACTGTCCTTATGAAAAAACAAATAAGGTGGAGAAGAATTAAGTGCTTGCAATTCTGAAACCCTTCTGACTGAGGTAAATGCCATCAAAAAGAAAGTTCTCCGGGATAAAAGCTTCAGATCTCAGGAGGCTGAAGGTTCAAACAGTGGACCAGTCAAGACCTGAAGAACAAAGGCCAGATCTCAGGGAGGCACAAGATATTGTACTGGAGGACAAAGAAAAGCACCTTTTAAAAAGGTCTTGGAAATTTTGAGAAAAGCCAAGGACATAACTCTGCCAACATGAAAGCTTGAAACGTTCACTAACTGAACCTTGATAGAAAAATGGAGCCTTTACTGAACAGCTCAGCTATAAAATCCAAAAATGACTCCAAGGGAGCAGAGAAGAGATAGAGTCCCTAAGCCTCCACCCATAAAACAAATCTCTACCATTTACTGGTGTACACTTTCCTAGTGGATTCTTGCTGAAAGAATGACAATATATGAACCACAGCCTTCGAAAGCTTGGGATTCCTGGCCTTCAAAGGAACTGGTGGCACCATGCGGTCAATTAGAGGGACTGAAGATTGGGTGGCTCCAGCTCGGCTAAATGAGAGATAAGACCCAGAATAGGATCAAACACCCAAGGGGAGTGTTTCAGAAGAGGCAACAGGAAGGGAAACCATAGCTGTTAAGACCAAAAGGGGGCAATGAGGATCACAGAAGCTCCGCAACAGGCTGTTTTCTGAAGAAACTTCACTATCATGGGAACTTAGGGATAAGCGTAATGGAGACCCGGATTCCGAGCAAAAATCAGGGCATCCATGAGTGCCTGTCCTAGAGGAGGGACAAGGGCATAATAACTGTTGCAATTGGTGTAGCTCATGGATGCAAACACGTCACAATATGGGAGTGCTTCAGCTCCAAAAAATTTGAGCTACCACCACTGGATTTAGGAACCACTCATGGGGCAACAGAATGCTCAAGCAGAGAAAGTCTGCCAGAATGTTGGACTTTTCTGGGATATGCATTGCCACCAGAAACTGTTGACAGCAGATCTCCCACTGCCAAGTCCTCATGGCCTCTTGACAAAAAGAGAGCAAAGAGTGCGTTCCCTATGTTTGTTAAGGGAACAGACTACCAACATGTCCATCTGAACAGTAATCACACCCCTTGAGAGAACGTCCTGGAAAGCCTGCAACGTTATGAGGACCACTCATCTCCTGGGCACTGATGTGAATGTGAGCCTTTGCAGAAGACCAGAACCTTTTAACAGTCCACCCTTCAAAATGCTCCCCAACCCAGAAGGGAGGCATCTGTAGCAAGAGTGGCAGAAGGAGAAGGAATTACAAAAGGTCTTCCCTGTAGTACTAATGGAGACTGTAACCACCACTGAATCTGCTCTTGACTCACACTTTTCAGCCATATCAGGAAATCTACAGGATGGGTAAGTAGTGACCATTGTATGGCCATTGTTCATTGTAGTGCCTGCATATGATACCTGGCCAGAGGGACTGTCCTTACTGACACTGCCATATGAACCAAAAGCTTCAGAATTGCATGAGGTGGAAATTTGAGAATCACAAGGACTGACAAGACCTGAGCTCGAAGATTGACAACTCTGGAAGAAGGACGTCTGGTGATCTGATGGACTGTGTCCAAATGACACCCTATATAACTCTAGGACTTGTACAGGCTGAAAGCTCAATTTGGGATAATTGACTGTGATGCCTAAATGTTCGCATAGCTGGAACAAGGAATCCCTGGCCAGTACCAACAAAGTCTTCATGGGGGCAGTGAGGAACCAATCATCCAGGTACAGAAAATTCTGAAACCCCTGCAGCTGGAACCAGGCTGTGACCACTGCCATGCACTTGATAAACACTCGGCTGGCTGTGGTGGGACCAAATGGCAGGGCCCAGAACTGATAATGATTGGCCCCCAGCTGAAAGTGAAAGAACCTCTCCAAGAACACCAATCTAGCTTTATGTGATGGTAGGCATCCTTGAGATCTATAGAGCACATCCAATAGTCCTTCCTCAGAAAATGCAATATGGACTGTACTGTGACCATCCACAACTTGATCTTTCTGACAAACTGGTTCAGCTTGCTCAAGTCTAAGATAGGTCTAAGCTTCTTTGTCGTCTTTTGTAATTAAAAGAATATGGAAGAGACCCTGGATCCTCTCTGGTCTGGTGGGATCTCTTGGATGACTCACTTTGCCAGCAGCTTGCAGAGCTCTACTACTGCAGGAAGTCTTTGATGGGATATAACATCAGGGAGACATTTTTTCTGGGAGACCTTTGGAAATTTCTATAAAGGGGATAACATACCCTCTTGATACGAGACAACACCCAGGCATCTGAGGTGATGGCCTCCCAAGATTTGGGGTGGACCACTAAATGGCTCCCAACTGCCTGCAGAGTCGAGCAATTGTGCAACCCTTCAGGATTGCTAAAAGGGCCCTCCAGAAAAAGCTCCATGGAAGCACTAATTTTGCAGACCACCTCTGCCCCTGGTGCAGTATCCATTATGATCCCCCCTGACCCTAAATTCCTTAGTGGAATGTCCTGGGAAGAACACTGTAACTTCTTGAAGAAGAGCTGTTTACCACCTTTCTGATTCTTAGAAAAGATCACTGGGGGGTAGATATGCAGTCTCCCACAGCAGACAGTGTCTTTCCATCTTATTCGCTCATAAGCATGTCCTTAACATTGGGTACAAACAAGAAGGACCTACCAAAAGGGGCATTAATTAAGGATGCTTTGAAGCAGTCTGCGAAGTTGCACAATCGCATCCAGGAGTGGCACCTAAATGCAATTCCAGAGCCTGCTGCTATGGACGCTCCCTCAGCCATGTTCAAAATGAGTCTTATCAAAATGTTGGCAATGGAAGTCAGGGTGGACAAAACGGTCTTCAGCTTTTTCTGGGTATCTTGAGACTACTGTGTCTTGAGGCTACTTTACACTTCAGATACCAAATCTCACTGAAATCTTGTCATGTGAGGGAAGTAACAGCCCTCAAAGTAAATGTAGATGAAGCACAGGATTGCTTTCCTTACTGATCCAATGTCCAAGACTCTGTTTGGGGATGGGGGTGGGGGTGAAGGGTGGATCAAGAAGCTCTCTTCTGAAATCTCCATTTTGGTGGCTGATGTCGCCATCATGATGACATTGGTGGCTGGATGCTTGCTCCAATTAGGCTTGTCCTGGGGGGGGGGGGGGTCTGCAAGAACTTTGTCCAGTATCTGAGGTATTAGTTCTATTGTGTTGGGCTCCTTCCACACTCTCCGAAATACCAAATCTATAAGGGCATCTGAAGGGGATACCACCCAGGGAGTGGATGGGTCTACGCCAAAGGCCTCTAGGAAGACTGACTACTCCAGAGAGAGGCAAAGTGAGTGCTGGCAAAGCAGTTCCAATAAATCACCAAAAGATGCATCATCATATGGGGACTTAGGGCAACCCTCTCCTTCCCTGAGGTCAGTTTCTTCAGTGAGGGATTCTTCCAGAGAATCCAAGTGCTTCCTCTTGCACTTTCTCTGCCCTGATGCCTCCTGCTCCAACAAAGCAGAAGGGGAAGAGTGAAGCAACTTCCCATGGGGGCAGACTGGATGTCTGTGGATGTAGGCTGTCTGGCAGCAGGCTGATGACTGGTCAGCAGCAAAAATGGAAAATAGGAGGGGTGCCAGCTGGAGATATCTGATCCTTCTCTCTGACCAAGAACTTCTTCTCTACAACATCAAAGGCTGAATCAGGACTCCTAGATCCAAGGTCTTGGAACCCGAAGGCACCAAAGACAACCCCGAACCTGAAGACACTGCACTCAGACCAAAGACCGGAGAGGAGCTAAGGCCGAAGCTCTAAGGGTAAGTGCCAAACTGAAGATCAGTATCATTGACTTCAACCTAGAAACTCAAGTCTCGGCACTATGGCTCCAAGGAGTTACTGGCCCTGAAGAGATTAGGATCAAAGCTACCAAGGAACATGATGGATCCAAACAGCACCAGGCTGCCAGATCCAATCTGCAGCATGGAAACACCACCACTCCCAAAGACCTTGAATTTATGGGGCCGAGGAAGGAAATCTGAAAAACGAAGAACTAGGTTGCCAGAGTCTCTGCTGCATCAGAGGATGAGGCCTAATTGCATCTGTGCCTGCAAAAAGGACCGCATCAGCTTATCCAATTCTGTCTGATACTGCTCACAAACCTGGATGACTGGACAGACAAAGTCACAGAAGATGACTTTGAGGGTCAACCCTGCATGTTGGATCTAAACCAGAGAGGCTCAGAACCTAGGCAGAGAAGGACTCCAGTGAGCAAGAAGTACCTGGGGAAAAGGGGAAGCTACTCTATTCAAGGGTGCCCCTTGATCCAGAAATGGACTGGGAATGCTTGGAATAGGTGAAGCCTTCTTTGAGGATTTTGGGGCAGAAGGTGATCGGCTCTGAGATGATGGAGTCAAAGCCAGTGCCATGGACCCCTGGGGAGGCCTAAACCAAGGGACCTTCCAACCTGGAAAACCCAAGGGAGTTATGCCCGAGGTGAAAGCAGAGGACGACCTCTTGCACTCCCTATGGAAGTGCCTGGAGTCTTGCACACAAGGCTTCTCAGACCTGGTCTTGGGATCTGGAGAAGATGCCCTAGAACTAAGGGAAGAGCTAGAAAGCAACAAGCTCTTAAGTACAAACTTACCCTCATGCTTGTTCAAGGCCAGAGAGCCGAGGCTCTCACAGACACATCACCCAGAATCTAAGTGCTCAGAGCCCAAGCAATGCAAAACTTAAGTGCAGCTATCTTGAGAGGGCAGTTTTTACCCACAGGAGATGCATTTCTTAAAACACTTGTCCAGGTCTCAAAAAACAAAACACAGACAGACAGACACACACACGCACAGACAGACAGACACACACACGCACAGACAGACAGACACACACACGCACAGACAGACACAGAGACACACAGGCACACACACACACAGACAGGCACACACAGACAGGCACACACAGACAGGCACACACAGACAGGCACACACAGACAGGCACACACAGACACACACAGACACACACAGACTGACTCCAAAAACTAAACTCTCTTCATAGAGATACAGGGCAGGGAGGGGTAGAGAGGAAGGGTGGATTTATTTATTTCATTTGTTAACCGGGTAGTGTCTGGCAGGGCTAGAAGCCCGCTTTCAGAGGAGATCCGGGGAGAGAAGCTTGACGGAAGACTACAATAGTATTTACAAATTGTCATATGCCAATTAAAGTAATTGTGAATACACAGTACTACCAAACTGCAGGGTTTATAAAATAATGTAACAGAAATAAACCGTTAAGCAAGTTAAGTAAATATTGTGACTTTATCAAACATTACAAAACATTTTCTATTTTTCACACGTTAAAAGTTTTTTTTTTTTTGGTGGACATAAAATGATTGGTGTAAGAAGGATATAAATAGAGCCAAGGAGGTAGTGAAGAAAGGTAGTGCAAGACAAATTCAATAGCTAGGAGGCATTGAGAAGGGATTAGTTGTTTATGGGTTGAAATATTTAGCCAGGGTGAGTACAGCAGCAAAGCCTATGTTTAGAGAAATATTCTTTTAGAGTCTGTTTAAATGTGTGTATGTCGTTGATGGTAAGAATATGCTGTGGATCTACCTAACCTTAGCAAAAGACTACCACAAACTACCTACCAAATCAAACACACACAAAAGCCTAGCACTATAAATAAAGGGACAGGGAAGTCTCACCACTCCTAGCGAAAAACTTGAGAGAAAAAACTGAAAAAAGCAGAGCCAAGGACCAAGTTGTAGACCACAAATGGCAGAAAATTAGATCTTGGGAGTTCATGCAGGAGTAGGGAGTTCTGTGTAAGGAAGGAAAACCAGGTTGAGCAAAAAGGCTTTAGAATCAGGTGGTGTTGGATCACACTTGGATCCAAAATCCCACAGGTTTAATACAGACAGAGCAGACAACACTGTATCCTGATGTACCAGAAGTGCTGTCTGCAATCACTGAGGTGCAGGACTTAATAATATCCATCTCCAGAACCTCAGAGAGGCAGGAGCTGGACCCCCCCCCCCCCACACACACAGCTTCAGTGTAAATTAATTGCAACTACCGCCCATTTCGGAAGTAGTGTCTGGGTCTGTCTCATAAACTCTTGAGATATTTTTTCTCTTAGTAGAGCTCTTTTTGTTGACTACCTAAAAAGTTCTATGAAGGGTCAACTAGGATCTTGTTCAGATCCCACTTGTCCTTTGTGGTATCACAACAAGCAAAGAAAAACTCAAAGAATCATCCCTCCATGTCAGCCCAGTTTATAGCCAGGGCTGTGATTGCTATGCTGGTGAGGGCATCTTGGCTGACTGGGCCAGCACAAGAACAGGTGAGATAATGTGACAACACATTCTTTGGTCTGTGAGGAGGCTTCTTCCTCTTTTGTGGCTGTCTGGATCTAGAAGAGAAAGATGCTGAAGGGAATCAAACTCCCTCCACAACTGTGAGGGCTTATATCCACATCGAATGTTTATCCAAACATTTCTGAAAGGTTTGGTTAAAAGTCCCTCCACCAAAAGGAATATCCAGAATGGAGTTATAAGCTTTTTCTTCAAGGAGAACAACCTCAGGCAAGCCACCCTGAATCAGGAAGGGAAAAATTCTCCAGTGACTAGTCAATAAGAATCCTGACATGTGAGCTGAACAGATGAGTGCTATAAAAGTAGTGTACCTTTTTGCCAAGCCTGTTCATATCTTTGCATTCCTTGTCTGCAGGCAAGGAGGCAAAGTAGATCTCTGGGCCCTATGTTGGTAAGAAGCTGGCTTGAGGATGCCTAATAAGGTCATTTCTTTTGTCAATGGGGTAAAGCTTGTAAACAATGGCAAACTTCTTGAGGGCTGTACGAGCTCAGTCTGGTTATTTCTTGGCTGTGCAAATGGAATCTGCTGACTGGCAGTATAAGGGATGACAGAAGGTTGTTCCTCCCCCTCCAGCTACAAATTATAGTATTTTGGTTTGGAGGTGGAGGACAAAATACTAGTCCGAAGAGGACCACATTCTTACGAGCTTCAGATGTTTAAAAAAGAATGGATTTCCTAGAGGAAGCTGCAATGTGGGAAATTGTCCTTACCAGTTTTAAACATAATGGCTTGTGGGTCATCAGACTTATCACAAGATTCTCAGTGGAAGGTAGAGGAAATCTCTTACCAGCTCCAGAAACAAGCCTGCATATGGACTCAATCTAGGAACAGTGTAGAATATTGCACCAAGCAGAGCAGTGGCATCATGCCACATTCCTTAAGTATGCACTCCCACACCTGTGATTCAAGTTCGCACTAGACTGAAAAACATGCCTGAAATCCAGGTAATAAAGTACAAGCCTTGGCGTGAGAATTCTTCCTCCCCAGTATAGACCATCACACCTTGCCAAGCCTGAAAGAAGACTTAGTAATCTAGGAGTAAAATATGTCCCTGAAAGCTGAGGAATAGCACAGCACCTTTAAGAACAAGAGGGAGATTTCTGGAAAGAAACTGCCTCTAAATGAAAGGGGCCATGGTCTATGCTCTGAGCCCTGATTCTTCCAATGGTGCATTTGCAAAGATCTGAGATTCAGTAGGGAACTAGCAATTGCCTCTGATAGTGAAAAGACCAACAGTTTCTCTGTGACTGGGCTGCATTCTTGACAATTATGACAGTGTTTTATCCTGTGCTATTCTTCCAGGTGGCACATAAATGCAGGTGCAAGTCTTGGTTCACAAGAAACCTTGAAGATTTGCGTTTGGTACTGAACACAGACATTTCAATGAAGTATACCAGGGTCAAGATTTAAACTATGCAAGCTGCAGAAAAGAAAAGGTGAACTCAAGGGCTGGGCATACTATTACAGTCAGCACATAATAATAGAGCTCCCTGGCATAAGGCGCCCGTGCACCAGTGTGCGTGACTTTCCAAGAAAAAAAGTGCCAGCCTGGCTCTGTGGCACAGAGGACAGAATCCTGATTGTAACACAGCCAAGTGGGATGCAATTAGCAGCTCCAACACTAGATGAGTCAGTCAAGGAGAGGATAGAGTGAGGGGGAGCAGCCTGCTCATTTCCCGGTTGGGAATACACTGAGTGGTGCAATTCCCCTTGATGGACATCAGGGAATTACCACTTATCTTTCTGGGGAGAGAAGCAAGGCTGCCTAAGAGGATGCAACCTTGCAGAAGTGAGGGAGCGCCCTTAAATGCAGCGCACTGCATGGCCCCTCCCCAGCTCTTCTGCAGTTCTGTGCAAAGAATAAGGTAGCATGAAAAAAATCTCAAACCACTCTGATGACTATCTGAATGATATCACCCCACAAGCACACCCCTTAGACAGGTTCATAGGTGTGTACTAGGCTAATGGCCCTGGAGCCTTTACAAGCCTAGCCCATAGAAGTGCCCTGGCATCATGCCGCCCGATGTTAGTTCCCAGTGTCTCTATCAAGTAGAGCCACTGGAGAGATCCCCGGGGTGAACTTTCTACTTCCCATCCACTCATCAAGATTTCTCCTGAAGAGGGCCAGTGATGTGCTCTACTTGACCTGTATGGGAAGTCTATTCCAGAGCATGGGGCAGTCTCTGGGTTATGAACCTGTCCCTCCAGCATGTTCTGTTGATCGTGGTAATGAGGCTGCTGTCTCTGGAGCGTGTGGTGCGGAGGGATTGGGATTTCTTTAGATGTAGCATTTCTAACAGAGCTGGGTCAGACATGGCTTTGTAAGTCAAGCAGAGCTTGCGTCTTAGTAGACTATATGAGGCAGAGAACTGCTGGAGGTTTTTGAGTCTATCCATGTAGAACATGCATTTAAGGCCTAGGATCCTCATCGTGAGGTACTTTTGTGGCCTTTCCAGCTGTTGCATGTGTCTAGTGAGGTACATGCCAAATGGGGCATTATACTCAATGACAGGCCTAATGAGGGAAGAGTAGAGAGAGATGATGACCTCTTTCTTCCTGGATGCAACACCCTTGGTAATGAGATGTGCCACATATGACTTTCTGACCACAGTGGCAATATAGTGGTCAAGGAGAGGTTACCGTCAACCTGTATCCCCAGATCTCTTATAATGCCTTCAGTGTTCAGTGGGTTCCCATTGATGCGGTAATGAGTGAGAACTGAGTTTTTCCCAAAGGGGATGACGACGCATTTTTTCACATTAAGTTTAAGGCCATGGTTTAGACACCAGTCATTGGTCTCAGTGAGGCCTTTCTGTAGGATGTCTACATCACTTGGGGAGTTAATAATGGCTCCCCAGCTTGTAGTAGTCTGTGAACTTGGTCAGCCAGAGTCCCTCTGTGTTGGCCTGGACTTCTGAAAAGTAGATGCCAAACAGGACAGGACCCAGGACCGATCCCTGTGGGACTCCACTTGTGACTGGTCAGCAATCTGACTTGGAGTACGCTACTTTCACACTGTGGGTTCTGTAAGCCAATTTGCAACCCACCTAGTGATATAGGGGTTGATGCCTAGTTTGGTGAGTTTATCAATAATTCCTGAGTGGGGAATGGTATCAAAGGCCTTGGCCAGATAGAGGTAGGCTGAATGAACTGCCTTGCCTTCATCTACAGCTCTGGTGACTGACTCAAAGAAATCAACCAGGTTGTGCAGGCATGATCTACCTTTCACAAAACCAAATTGTGTGGGATCTAGAGTTTGGAGATTCCTAGCCTTGTTAATTAGGTCCATGATGATGCGCTCCATAGCCTTACATATCAGACTCGTCAGGTTAATGGGACGCTAATTCCCAGGGTCTGTAGTCGCTCCCCCATTATGGAGAGGGATGACTGTAGCAGTGTGCCATCTGGTACGTACAAAGCCTGAGGTGAGGCTGTGATTGAACAGGGCACACAGATGTGGTGCCAGTTCACTTTGTAGTTCATGGAGAGCACATCCAGGGATATTGTTGGGTCCCATGGAAGCTGTATTCTTAGCCATGGACAATGCAGCTTTAACCTGTACTGCAGTAATGCTGGGTGCCTGGCATTCCTCCGGTATTGTGATCAGTCGTTTAGGGAGGGAGAGAGGGGTAAAGTTAGCACTGAATCTGTCAGCCAGTATGTTGGCAATATCTGTTGGCTCAGTATAGGAGTTACCATTATGCAGTAACTCAGAGCAAACCTGGGTATTGCCGTGGAGAGTCTTGATATAACTACAGAAGGCTTTGTGGTTGTTTTTAGTGTCTGCCGCAATTCTGACTTCATAGCTGGTTTTAGAGGCTTTGATGAGGGATCTCAACTTTTTGTTGAGGCTAATAAGGCAGTTTTTCCAGTCTTGGGACTTCAACTTTTTCTGCAACCGTTTCTTCCTTCTGTTGTAGAGTTTATTAATGGTATGGGGCCACCAGATTGGTTTCCTTTTTTTGGAGGAGAGCGTCTTGGTTCTGTTGGGTATGGCTAGTTCCATGCATTTATATACGTGTTCGTACAGTGCATTTGTGTATGATTCGGCAGTCATTCATCTATTTTCCATTGACAAGGGTGCCGTGAAGTTAGCCACCTCTGTGTTTAGGAGCCCAAAGTCAGCTTTGGAGAAGTTTTTCATGGTGGTTACCTTTGCGGGGGGTGTGGGTGAGATGTGGATTCCCATGGTGATTAGTTTGTGATGGGGAACAAATGGGCTGATTGTCTGGGAGAGGGATGATGAGCAACAGACAGTGGGTACAAAGAGAAGAAAAAAATGTCAAATCATGACTGGTAGATCAGATGAACCCAAATGTTGACTCACCAAAGAGGATATCTCAATGATAAAGCAGTGTAAATCAAGACAACCTGTTGAGAAATCTGAAATATGTTCATAACCTATAACAGGTGCCTACTTCTAATCAATGTTTTAAAAGAAACAAACCTTGCTTGCTTTATTTGAATAATTTTGTCCACTATGCAAACTGCAACTTAGCATTGACATTATTTTTCGTCTCATCAATCATCAAACTGACAATTGTCGGTTACCTGGTGCTTATGTAACTTAACTGATGCTCTAAAGTGATTTTTTTTAAATTTTAAACAGCTCCTCCCAAGAAAAAGTGAATTAGCAGTGGCAGAACTGAAAGGGAGAGTAACAGTAAACAACAACTTTGGCTCTAACTCAACATACTCAAAGCTGCATTCTGTTTAGCTGTGAATGTTTTTGAAAAAGAAACACATGACATGCTTGGAAACATTTAAGATCTTTTTAACAGAGCATAACAAAAGAAAAAGTAGTAGTAAACCATACTTGTCTAATGAATGACTGCCCTTTCTTTGTTCACACTTCTTAAGCTACACAAGTGTAGCAAGCCCTGCTACCTTCCCTCTGCCAGTCTATCAAGGCTCAGACCTCCTCCCACTGCCTCTCTGTGGCTGTAAACAACCAATCACTTGGCAGGACCAGGACTACCCTTCAAGGCCATAGATAGGACCCTTCAGTTTTCTACTGTCCAACAGAAAGAGCAGATAAAAATGCAAGCTTTGCAAACACCTACTTTTCCAAATCAAAAAATCACACGCTCACACACAACAATAAGGCTGCTGAACAAACTCTGTGTCAACTCCAACAATAAATTACATTCATCCTAAAAAGGGGGATGGTGGAGAGTACCATCATTAAGGCAGTGTGTTCTATGAACATCTACTGTTACAGGTTAGTAGGGCCTACACAACTGTACTACGTTCAACAAATACACTGCCTTACTAGCATATGGGTAGATTCCCAAATCTTACCCAAGCTGGCAGGAGGAAGGACAAGGGTCCAGGAACCCCTGGAGAATGGTCCTCATGAAGCATGCTCTGGATTTAGAAAAGGCATCCAGCTCGTAGTGTTTCGTAAAAGTATGGATAAAGGACCAAACTGCTGTTTCTAGAAAACTTCAAATGCACTCCTTTCCAATATGCCACTGAAAGGAAAACTCCACCTTCCCATACAGTTTACCTCAACTGTTAGGTTGTTTTTCTCCCTACAACAGTATTCACAGGGTACCTGAAACCTGCTTGTACTTTATAAAACTTTCATTTCCTCAGTTTAGTATCAAAGGAAAGGAAAGACCATTCACGGTTTTTAAGTTTAACTTCCCAAATAAGTTGCAGAGGAATTTGTCTACACCTGTATGACATACCACAGACACAGAGATATTTGTAGTCAGGAGCTCAGGCTGCTGTAAACAAGACAGAGCGGTATGAAACTGTTTTCCATTGTCTTTATTGAAGACAGGAAGAGAACTTACACTGATCCACAGCTGCTTCCAATGTAGTCATTCCTTTCATAGCAAAACAGAGCAATTAGATCAGGCAATGATTCAAAGGCAGTTGTCACCTCTTTTGACAAACTTACATAAGCAGCATCACAGTACTGAAACGCCAAGCTTTAAACTTTAAATGTCTGTTGTTTATACTACTTTGCATTTTAATTTGACTTGAATGTAGATCAAAGATGCCTGTGAGATTTAAAGAAAAGTCAGAAAATACTTTTCTTGCAATACTTGTATCAGCACATTTACCAAATTATAGGGGAAGGGGATGTCAATTCATCCTGGACTACAAAAAGGTACATTGAACAAAGACCTGCAATAACTGTTTTGGTTGCAGCTGTATAATTTCTTAGTCTATAAAACAAGCCCTGACATACACAAATGAGGGCCATTCAAGAAATAAAAAGCAGCCCTGTTACAGACAGTATATAAGACGACAGTGACTGACACTAATCCCATTATATGTCAATGGAATGGGAATACATCATTACTTCCTCATGTCTAGCATGACTCATATACAGCAGACTTGAAATGGATTATGGGAAGGAGAAAGGCTTGAAGAAAAATAAGATCACGTTGATATGTCAAGCCCCACTGATAGCCATTTTGCAGCAAACATATTAAAATTCTATAAGCAGCAGCCAGAGTGATTTGAGATGTTAGAATAACTCAGAAAACAGAGACAGAGTGAAAAAATTGATTTTTTTTAGTTCCAAGGTGGAGTTTTCTTTGAAGAGGAAATAGACCCTGGTGGAATGTGCCTTTACCTTGCCTTTATTTGCCTTGCCATGGTGGATGTAACAAAAATACCAGAGGACAAACAACGAGCAATGGTTTGCTTAGAGAGAAGTTGACCCGTTTTTGCTCCTGAGAAGGAAATAAGCCTTATGGTCTTCTTAAAGGGTTTAATTCTGTCAAGGCAGTATTCGAACTACTGATGCACACTCAAGGTATGAAGTATCCTCCCTTAGTCATAGGTTCTGGAAAGAGCACAGGGACATTAATAAACTGATTCAGAGTGACTTCTGACACCACTTTCGTCATGAAGGAAGGATTATTATGTAACACAACCCTATCCCTACGGAAAATCAGGTAAGGCTGTTCCACCACAAGAGCTTGCAGCTCAGAAACTTGCCTTGCAGATGTCAGAGCAATAAGCAAAATAGCTTTTCATATTAAGAACTTGTGATCAACTTACACTGCCTGTTCGTAAGGTAGTAATGTCAAATTTTCAAGAACATATTTGAGATCCTGAGATGCTCCTGCAATGCCCAGTAACCAAGGAGGTTCAATCCTCACCACTAGCAACAGCTAGGGGATGTACACATTGGGAGGATGACAAGTACACACGCAGTAAGGTGCAATTTCCCTTAACAGCACACAGAGATCACAGTCAGTCTGGGGATGGTTTCTCCCTCTTTCCAGACCCCAAATAAGACTCCCTCCAGTGGCACAGCTATAGAGTTGAGATCTTAGCCAAGTGGCCAAGCCAAGACCTCCAGCATCGTCTTTGTCCAACCAGTGCTTTGTGTCCCAGCCCAAGTAGCTGACACACACTTTGAGATTTGTTTGAAATACAAAAACACATACAGATGCACCTGGGAAAGGCTGGCACAGGTTTACTAGCTATGCCCCCTTTTGCCCAGACTATAAGATAATTATCACTGCCACTAGCCAGCTCTTTATCAGCTACTTTAAGGCCCTTAGCAAATGATGTCCAATCTTACTCTGTAATGTTACTATAAATCCAAATGGCTTGTTCTGACTAAGACTTGCAAGGCTATTTAGGAGTGGCTTGTACAGTGTCACCAAATACAGAAGCAAGTACTCTAAGGGCTTAAATATGTCGCAGAAATATCAGCCACAAAGACAGATTTAAATATATTTAATAATAAATAATAAAAGAATGAGACAATACTCAGTACACAGACACAGTTACTTCAGAGTTCAAAATCACAGGAAGTATTTTAAAACAACATTGCAGGACAGTCTCAAATAAAAACAGAAAATATCTACACTAATCTTTACTATATTTCTATCTATATCTAAAAGAAATACTATGCCCTAAATCTTACTTACAGCAAGGCAAGTGCAGATGGTGATGATGAGTGGATGTTTTCAGGTCAAAGACAAAATACAAAATGCACAGTCTCTCTCTCAGAGAATTCTTAAATTAATATCAAATATTACTGCTGGGTTAGCTTGGATATCATCACTTTTTGTCACCTGACTTAAGTTCCCAAGCTAAACACCCCATTGTAGCATTTGACATCTCCTTGTGAAAAATACATAGCCTTCAGATGTTTGCAGTTACTAGAAGACATAAAACAATAAAACAACTGGAAAACAATGCAGAAGGCACCTAGTTTTAGACATTTTGTCTCCTTGCTGCATCAAAACTAACTTTTATAACACAATCATAAAATAATTTAATTTCAACTTTTTTTTTGAAGTTTTGCGAGTTAACTCTATATGTTCCAGTTTCTACTATTAAAACATACATTTGCACTGGTATATAGTTTATATTCATTTCTGTTCTTTTCCAATAGGGTAACACTGTGGACACATACTTGAAGCTCAGTAGTGTACAAACCCTGTTGAGCTACACACACTTTTGTACCACTAGTTTAATATACACATAACGTATAGTTCTAATACATTTAGTAACACAAGCAATTGCATCACTCTGGTATTCACAAATGACATATAACTATTTACAAACTTCCAGATAGCTAGGCTGGCAGTGTCTCCTTTTGTTGCATTTCTATATAAACCATATTAATATTCTCCAATGACATAAAATTATTTACAAAATTCCAGCTAGCTGGGCTGGCAATATTTTCCTTGTGTCACAGATCCCACAAAGGAAGAATTTGCTTGTGAGGGAGGTCTCGTATGCAAAACATGAACTGTTTTGCCAAAATAGAAGAAAGAGGATAAGGTGAAATATATCCATCAAGTCCAGGGTCACCATGAAGCAGTGATCCAGCAACAGGTGAAGCACTGTCTGCAAAGTGAGCATCTCGAATTTGGGATCTTGACAAATGTATTCAGAAAGGAAAGATCTAACACTATTTTTTACGACAGCTCTTTTTTGAGGACCAGGAAAATTTTGGAGTAGAAACCTCTCGTTCTTTCTGAAGGGGGACCAGTTTTATGACCCCCCCCCCGAGCCCAGCATTTGTTAAGAATCGGAGGGAATAAAAAAGTCTGATCAATCGGAAGACGAACAGATATGGATGTTCTTTCCACTGCCATCTGCAATCCCTGACAAAAATGCTGAGCAATCATTAGTCAGAAACCAATGATGCCCAGGCCACCTTGTTGAGAGCTAAATTTAGCAATGTGGCACCCAGAGGGGGGCTTAAGAAAGACGAATGCCATGCTTGGTATAGTCATAAGTTGGAAGGGGGATTATTCTTTTTGGGAACGAACCCCTCATTAGACTTGATGGGGTTCTTGTCCTGCCATTTCCTTTTACTACC
The DNA here is from genome assembly GCF_019279795.1 of Protopterus annectens. Classification (NCBI taxonomy): domain Eukaryota; kingdom Metazoa; phylum Chordata; order Ceratodontiformes; family Protopteridae; genus Protopterus; species Protopterus annectens. Next base: position 1,735,308,928 of record NC_056737.1, read on the forward strand.
TTATTTTTGTTCACTTGGGACTTCTGTTTGGAAGGCCTACGAAAATCATCCTGTTTAAAGGAGGAAAATTTGAGAATATGAAACATTTTCTACACCACTTGCATAACTTTTCCCCTGTCATGCCATTGATGAAGGATCTGGTAAGTTGCTCTACCAAACACAGACTCAAGTGGAGCATTCAAAATCTCATTTTTTAACTAATCAGAAAAGTTCTGGCTGTGCAACCAACCAAGCATACCCGCTGTTGACCAGTGATGACACTACATTTCTAGTAATAGTATCAGCCCCCTCTAAGGCACTCTTTAAAGCATGTTTTACACCAAGAAACCCTGTCAACAAGATACAAGACAGAGACCTTTTGCTCAGCAGGTAACGATGCAGCAAACGCGTCTAAGCTATACATACATTTCAACACAAATTTCCACATGGAACACTTGTAGTTTAACACTTTAAAAGCCACTGTGCTGGATCGAGTCAGCTTCTTTCACTGAGATTATAGCCATTTGACTAGTTTACTGAAGTTACAAAGTTCTTTTATCAGAAGACGTTATTGAGGACACCAAAGCAGTGTCCGAACACAATAGGAATTGGAGTCCAAGCATACCCTGAATTGTTTAAACACTTTTTTAGACAGAGCCTCAGTGAACAGAGGAAATTACAAGCATTCTTGAAAACATTCTCCAATTCTGTGAATCAATGAAGGAAAGGTCTCCATGTCCACAGCCTTCTCTTCCAAATCATCATAAACCCTGCTGATCTTTGAGGCAGCTGACTGTTCACAATTGAATACATCCCTAAATCTAGCCAGGACTTGGTTAAAAGAAAACACCTGTTTGTGTTCCTGAACTTGTCATCAGATGAAACAGACTGACTGGACTCTGACAGGTCTGAAACCTCAGACATCGCATCCCCCTTCAAAATCAGGATTCTAGGAAGAATAACCAGAGATGGAAACTCTGGTTTTACTCATAACCCAGGTATGCACCCTGTAATCAGCTGTCTGAACAATGGATCTAGCCATAGCTACCATCTCCAATGGGAAAACAGTCAGAGACTGCTGCCCTACCACATGGTATGTCTCCTGTCTCTTCTTAGCATGCATTGATCTAAAATCCCCAGGGGGAGACATATCAACACTGGCAACGAATTCTGCACTTAAAATGTTTGGTTCTCCTATACCTGAAGCATGCAATGGTAAAGCCCTGGAGAGTGTATTTGACCCTCGTGCCAGGCAAAGTTGCAGTATTAACCCCCTACCAGACACTGGAGGTAGGAGAAAAGCGAGTGGTCCGACAGCATGCCCAAAGGCTGAGGTTACTGCAGAATCCATACGCTGAGGCAAATGTTTTGATTTATTTTTTATGTGCAGAAGGGGTACATAAGTGATGGTAATGGTGGGGGGCACTGTCTCTGAGTCTATCAAGTCAGGGGACAAAAAACTAGATCAACACCAATAGTCTCCTACACCAATGATCAACACCAATAGTAAATGCCTCCGTGGTTAGATCCGACCACAAACTAATCACCTTGGAAATCCCCCCCTCCCCCGGCAAAGGTAACTACCATTAAAAACTTCTCCAAAACTAACTTTGGGCTCCTAAAACCAGAGGTGGTTAACTTCACGGCACCCATGCAAATGGAGAACAGTTGCATGATTGCTGAATCACCAATGCACTGTACGAAAACGTACACAAATGCATGGATCTTGCCATACCCAATAAAAAGTACAGTTTTGTACCTACCATAAATGTAGATGTTCGAGGATCCACATTGCTGCAGTCCTAACTATTGGGTAGTCCGCTGTCCAGTCCGTCAGGGTACTAATGCGCATGACCGACGCCATATCCTCAGTCTTTTCTTGCCCCAGATGTCAGAAGACCCTGAAAAGATAAGGCCAAAAACCAAAAACTCCCAAAATACCTGCACCAAGAAATATATATATACAATATATACACAATTAGCAGAATATAACCTCACCTACACAACCACCCCTAAACACAGAGGGGAAGGAGGGAGGGTAAATTGGACTGCAGCAATGTGGATCCTCGAACATCTACATTTATGGTAGGTACAAAACTGTACTATGTTCTTCATTCCACATTGCTGCAGTCGAATCCCAAAGCAGAGGTAAGGGAGGCTGGCAAATCATAAGGAAGTAGGAACTGACAACATGCCTTGCAAAATAGCTGTGGCAAAACCAGCCCTAGACTTAGAGTAGAGAGGAAGGTGATAATGCTTAGAGAAAGTATGCACTGAACTCCAAGTAGCTGCCTCCAAAATATCCTTAGTTGCCACCCCCCTTAGAAATGCTGTGGAAGTGGCAGTAGCCCTAGTGGAATGAGGTCTAATCCCAGCTGGAATCTCCTTGCCATGATGGGAATAACAAAATGTAATGCAACACCCAATCCACCTAGAAATAGTTTGTTTTGACACAGGCTTGCCCTTGAACTCAAAGCAAAAGAAACAAACAACTGCTGAGACTGCCTAAAATCCTTAGTCCTGCTCAAATAATAACGCAATAGCCTGTGTACATCTAAAGTGTGCAAAATCTTTTCCCCTTTATTTTGGGGATCTGCATAAAAGTAGGCAAATGAATAGTTTGGTTTAAAGCCACACTAGAAACCACCTTAGGCATAAAGGAAGGATCCTATCCTTATGAAAAATCAAAAGGCCCCACTGCCATAAGGGCCTGCAACTCAGAAACCCTTCTTGCAGAAGTAATGGCCAACAAAAAGCAGTCTTCCATGACAAGTATTTCAATTCAGCAGTAAGGCTCAAAAGGTTGTAGAGTAAGTTTCTCCAACACAAAATTGAGATCCCAAGCAGGAGTAGGAGCTCACGTGGGGTCTTATATTCTTTGCCCCTCTAAGAAATTGCTTGAACAAAGGATGCGAAAACAATGGTGGGTCACAATCATAGTGAGCTGAAATTGCTGCAGCATGAATCTTAATGGAAGAGAAAGACAAACCTTTGTCCAGTAACTCAGTAAGATATTGAAGAGCCACACTCAAATTTGGCTCAGTAATCTCCAAATTGTTTGCTGCACTCCAAAACAAAAATCTCTTCCATTTTCACTTTCCTTGTACTAGGTCTTCTGGCTTCCATAATCACATTTAAAACTTGTTGAGGAAGCTGAGACCTGCTGTCTTTCAAAACAGAATATGCCAGGCTGTTAGATGTAGAGAGTGAAGCTTGAAATTGAGCAGATGACCGTCCCTCTGAGACAACAGGTGTGGAATCAAGGGTAAAGGCCATGGAGGCTTCCTTACCAGACTCCTCAGTAATGGGTACCAGTGCTGCCGAGGCCAATCTGGAGCTATTAAAATCATCCTTGGCTTGTCTTGTCTGACCTTTAGAAGCACCTTTGGAAGAAGAGGCAGAGGTGGAAAGGCATACACATGAAGATTTTTCCAACTGAAAGAAAGAGCATCCACTTTCCAAGCTGTGTGATGAAATCCGCAAAACTTTGGCAGCTGGTGGTTTAGTGGAGAAGCGAACAGATCTATGTCTGGAGTTCCCCATGACACTGTCAATTTTGAAATACATGAAGATCCAGTTTCCACGTGGGGATCCATGATTTGTCTGCTTAATACATCTGCTAAGGAGTTCTGTGGCAGAAACCTTGCCTGAAGAGTTAGTTGCAGACTGAGCGCAGTCTCCCATAAAATCATTGCTTGTCTGCACAATGGGCAAGAATGTGTTCCCCCTTGTTTGTTGATGTACCACATGACAGTTGTGTTGTCTGTTAGAATCAACACCTGCCCTGGAAGAAGTAACTCCTTGAAAGCAATTAATGCAAACTGAACTGCTAACATCTCTTTCATGTTGATATGTAGATGCTGTAGTCTGGCAGGCCACTTGTCTTGTATCCACTTTCCATTTAGATGAGCTCCCCAAGCAATATCTGAGGCATCTGTCGTTAGAATCTGACTAGAGAGTCCCTTGTTTAGGTGACATTCCTGAGCCCACCACAAAATTCCTTTTGAATGCAAGGTATTATTTGAATGACAGTGTCCAAATCCTGGCAGTGCTGTGTCCACAGATTTTTGAGATACCATTGTAGCTTCCTCATATGCAGTTTGGCATTGGGAAGCACCAGAATACAAGATGCCATGAACCCTAAGGCTTGAAGGACTGTCCTTGCAGTCAGCCCGGACTGAAGAGATAGATGATGGAAGTAACTGGAAAGATTCTTTTGTTTGTCCGGGGTTAAAAAGGCCATCTGGGCTGCTGTATTCAGTCTCACACCCAGAAAGCACATGTCTTGAGAGGGTACTAGACTGGACTTTACCCTAGGCATCTTAGCACTGCTATGACATATTCCAGATGCTGTAGAAGATCTTCTTTTTCTTGAGCCAGAATCAGGCAGTCGCCCAAGTAAGGATAGATTTGGATTCCTTTTAGCCTGAAGTAAGCTATCACTGGAGCCAGAACCTTTGTGAATACTGTAGATAAGCCAAAGGGCAATGCAGAGAACTGATAATGAGAATTTCCAGAGATACTTCCTGCAACTTAGTCTTATTGGCACATGAAGGTAAGCTTCCTTGAGATCTAAAGTTACCATCCAGTGATCTTTGCCCAGCAGAGGTAAAAGCTGTTGTAACGCCAACATTTTGAACTTGGGAATGTCCAGATAAGTGTTGAGGATAGATAAATCCAGAATTGGTCTCTTCTTTGGTACTAGGAACAGGCGAGAATAAAATCCTAGGCCCACAGGAACTGACTGAATGGCCCCTATTTGGAGCAACAGATGAGCCTCTGTTCTTTGAAGAGGAGGAATGTCTGGCATGCCTTTGAAAGGAGGCAAGGTATGGAAATAAAACCTGTAACCGTGGTGAATAATATCCAGAACCCATCTGTCTTGGGTAATTAAATCCCAATTTTCTTTGAAAAGGTGCTGCCAGGCAAGAGCGTACTGGCAGCTGAAAAGGCAGGTCATTGGGTCTGCGACTGACCCCTGCCCTCACCAGAAGTCTGAGCAGGGGAACTCCCTGTCCTAGGCCTAAACCTGAGCTCTGCCCCTACCACGCCTAGACCTACCCCTAGACTGGGAATCATAGGCAGGATACGTCCATCCCTTAGCAGGCCAATTTCTACTAAACTGGAGGCTGCACCTGCAAAAATCTTTAACAGTTTGCATAGACTTAGCCTTGTCCTCCATTTTCTTCAAAACTGCTTCCACAGGCGAACCAAACAACACATCAGACTGTAAAGGAGCATCCAAAATCCTTGTCTTAACATGCTCAGCTAAATTCTGATCTCTCAGCCAGGCAGAACAGAACCAGTGGCAGCCACCCTGGAGGAGGCCTGCACAGCATCAAAACCACACTGCAAGGAATGTTTACCCACCTGTTCAGACACATGAACTAAATCTTGCAACTCTTTACACTCAATACCTTCAGCCAGAGCATCCACCTTAGATTTCAACTGTGAAAGAAGATAATTCTGATATTTTAACATGTGAAACTGACAATTCAACCCTCATGGCTAAAGTGGAAGAAGTATACACTTTCTTTCCCCATCTATCCAAAGCCCTCGCCTCTTTATCAGGAGGGACAGGATTTTTAACAACTGAGGCCTTCACACCTTTAGGCCCCTGAGAGACAGTTTCTGGGTCTGCCCTAGGACTCTTAAAAGATACTTATGAGCTTCAGGCACCCTATAATACCTATCCGGTTTAACTGGGGCAGGAGGCAAAGAATCGATTCAGCAAACACATCTTCCACCACATTCAAAACAGGAGGTATAGCTAAAGGCCTATGCTGGGGTAAACAAGAATTCCCTAAGCCTTTTCCTGGAATCAGAGAAATCTTGACCTTCCCATTTAAAATGCTCCCTCATGGAATGCAGAGTCTCTGAAAATGAAAAATCCTCAGGAGGAGAAGCAGAAGGAGTAGAATCATCCACATCAGAATCAGAATAAGGAGGAGCATTGCTCAAAACTCTCAAACTCAGGTTCCACCCTAGGCCTCTTATCAGGAGGCATAGAACCCTAATCATAGTAATCAAATCCTCTGCCATTTTAAGCATATGTTTCTTAGGCAAAGATCCTGAAGCACTAGGAGAAACCCCACAGAAGCTAAACTTGGCCTGCCCTCAAAGAAGCAGGCTCTAACCACAAGAACAGCCACCTGAGAAGCCCCTCAGCCTGGCCTACTTCCTGAGAGGATACATCCTGTAACAGTAAAGTCTCTCCTGAGACTCCAAAGAGACACCATAGTTACAACGCTTCCCAAACACTAACCTGGCGGTAAGTATCTGTACAAGAAATACAGTTATTCACTTTTTCTGACATCGGTTAAATACTGAGGCAAGAAAAACCAAAAATATTCCCAAATAGTTAGGACTGCAGCAATGTGGAATGAAGAACATCCAAGATGCTCTCCTCTAACAAAAAAAAAAAAAAGGAAGCCAATTTGGTGGTCCCTGCCATAAACAAACTCTACAACAGAAGGAGGAAACTATGTGGAATAATGTGAAGTCCCAAGACTGGAAAAACTCCCTCATCAGCCTCAACAAAAGGTTGAGATTCCTCATCAAATCCTCTAAAGCTAGGAATGAAAACAGACTTGCAGCAGATAATAAAGGCAGATAAAGGCAACCACAAGGCCTTCAATCGTTACGTGAAGAATCTCCACTGCAATATCCAGATTTGCTCTGAGCTACTGTACAATGGTACCTCCTATACCGAGAGCTAACAGATATTGCCAATATATTGGCTGACCGATTCAGTGCCAACTATACCCCTCACAATACCAGTAGATTGCCAGGCACCCAGCATTACTGCTGCACAGGTTAAAAAAGCACTGTCCAAGGCCAGGAATACAGCTTCTATGGAACCTGACAATATCCCTAGCTGTGTTCTACATGAAAAACAGAGTGAACTGGCACCTCACCTGTGTGCCCTGTTCAATCACAGCCTCACCTCAGGCTTTGTCCATACCGAATGGCCTACTGCTTCAGTCAACCCTCTCCACAGAGGAGGAGCAATTACAGACCCTGGGAACTATCACCCCATTAGCCTGACGAGTCTGATATGCAAAGCTATGGAACGCATCATCATGGACCCAATAAAGAAGGATATAGGGAATCTCCAAACTCTGGATCCCACAGTTTGGTTTTGTGAAGGGTAGATCATGCTTGCTTGATTTGGTCAACTTCTTTGAGTCAGTCACCAGAGCTGTGGATGAAGGCAAGGTGGTTCATGCAGCCTACCTCGATCTGTCCACGGCCTCTGATACTATTCCCCACTTAGGAATCATAGAAAAACCCACAAAGCTAGGCATCAACCCCTATATCATTAGGTGGGTTGCAAACTGGCTCACAGGTAGAACCCACAATACGAAAATAGCAGACTCCAAGTCAGACTGCCGACCAGTCACAAGTGGAGTCCCACAGGGTTCGGTCCTGGGTCCTCTCCTGTTTGGTATCTACTCTGAAGTCCAGGCTAACATGAAGGGACTCTGGCTGACAAAGTTCGCAGACTATTGCAAGTTGGGAGTTATTACTAACTACCTAAGTGATGTTGACATCCTACAGAAAGGCCTCACTGAGACCAACGACTGTTGTCAGAACCATGGCCTTAAGCTCAATGCCAGAAAATGTGTTGTCATCCCCTTTGGGAAAAACCTGGTTCCCATGAATTACCACATCGAAGGTAGTCCACTGAACACAGAAGGTGTTATAAGAGATCTGGGAACACAGGCTGACAGCAACTTCTCTTTTAACCACCACATTGCCACTGTGGTTGGAAGGTCCTTCTATGTGGCACATCTCATTACTAAGGATTTTGCATCCAGGAAGAAAGAGGTCATTGTCTCCCTCTTCTCTTCCCTCATTAGGCCAAACATTGAGTACAATGCCCCATATGGCATGTACCTCACTAAACACCTGCAACAACTGGAGAGGCCACAAAAGTACCTCACGAAGAGGATCCTAGGCCTTAAACATTTGTCCTATATGGACAGACTCAAAAAAACTCCCAACTATTCTGTCTCATATTGCCTACTTAGAGGCGAACTCTGCTTGACTTACAAAGCCATGTCTGACCCAGCTCTGTTAGAAATGCTACATCTAAAGAAATCTCAATCTCTCCGCATCACACACACTCCAGAGACCTCAACCTCATTATCACAATCAACAGAACATACTGGAGGGATAGGTTCATAACCCAGAGACTGCCCATGCTATGGAATAGACTTCCCATACATGTCAAGCAGAGCACCTCACTGGCCCTCTTCAAGAGAGATCTTGATGAGTGGGTGCGAAATAGAAAATTCACCCAGGGATCACTCCAGTGTGGCTTTACTCGACAGAGGCACTGGGAACTGAGGTTGGGTGGCACGATGCCAGGGTAATCCTATGGGCTAGGCTTGTAAAGGCTCCAGGGCCATTAGCCTAGTACACACCTACAAACCTAATACCAAATACTGGTTGAACAGTGAACCCAGTGCAAAATGGACAAATCCCACTATTCTTCTTCTAAATAACAATCTGAAGTCCGTTTCCACAAGGATACTATATTGAACACTTTACTGAGAAAAGAGAGCAATTTCAGTGGTCTATCACAATGCACAAAATACATGTAACAATGACCACCAATTTTATTAAATAAAGGCTAATTTCAGATCCACATGAATAGTAACAGCCTAAAATAGTCTTAGGCAATTAAACATAAACGTAAAAAAATACTTGTCAGAAAAGTTTAACAAATAAAACAGCTTCAAATTTGCAACTTAAAAGAAAAAAAAGTTTAAAATGATGCAGATCCACTTAACTATCGCAAATAATCATGCTCACAAGCCAAAACTCCAAAAAAGACAAGTTTTCCTGTCAAAACTCTCAAAAGAATCTTTTAATCAATAGAAATAACAGCCACATATTATTCAGAGTTCTGGCATCATGAGGCAATGAGAGAGGCTGTAATAAAATGACCTTAGTACAGAAAAGCAGTTAAACATTCACCAATGGCCATACAACACATTAAAATGGTAAAACCCTACAGAAACTCAAAATTACCTTAAAATAAACAGTATAACACTCATACTGAAAGAGAAATATAACTCAAAATGCATACAATTTTCCAATAAGAAAAAAACAACAAAAACAAGCAAATCAGCAGAACACACACACTTCAAGCACCGATAGGAAAAAAAAAACAGAGGGAGGTATAAACCCCCCAAATGGTTTCTTATCTGAGCTCAGTAAATAAAGTAAACCACAGAACAGGAGCAGTCTAAGGATCTCTTGGCTGTGGCACTAGACAACTGAAGGGCAGTCCTAGACCTGCCAGGTGATTGGTCCTTCACACCCACAGACAAGCAGTGGGAGGAGCTCTGAGTTTGATATTCTGTCAGAGGTAAGGTAGCAGTGCACTATTACCCACACACCAGTAAGGCAGTGTGTTTGTTGAACATCTTTTCACTATACATCACATATTTCCTCACTATGTTTGTAACACTATAGTATACAATAAATCTCTATACTCTAAACAGTTAAGTAGTACCATGTAATCAACAATTCACTGTGCACATAGAAAGTCAATATCCATTTACCTGCTGTTCCAAATTAAAGATAACACGCTTCAACATAAGGATCAGAGAAGCAAAAAACACAGAAATAGTACCTTGAAATATTCCAGCAGCCCACGACAAGTAACTTTGGATCCGTTGATTTCTTTCTCCATAATATTGCCTGAATCAAGCACCATTGGAATAAAATCCTTCAGATGCAATTTGAACTCATCTTCGATATCTATTCAAATAAAACAGTGAAACCATAAATGCTTATACTTTTAATACTGAATTTCATTTTCATCTTTCTCCTCATTTGTCCATTTGATTCTTTCACTTTTTCCTACAGGGTGCAGATGCATGAAAAAGCTTATATGTATTTCTATGGCCTAATCACAAAAACGTTGTCTTATACGGCTACAGCAACGTCTCCACACGTAGATAACTATGTTAATGGTCAACTTCTTAGACATCATAATAAGGATCAAAAAAAGACTACCCACAAAAATGATGCCACTACCAATGGTATGCATGGGGCAACACTATTCTCACAATGCAAGAGAAATGCAGCTCAGTTCCAAAGGTCATTACAAGTCACTCTCAAGTCTAGGAATACTTGTACTATAATGGGTCTCTGAGCAAAGTTTTACAATAATTACTGTTCCTGACAACAGGATTAGCCACTGAAATTGGTTCCCCCAATCAGATAGTTCAGTTATTTCTGATTCTTCAGCAAACTCTTTCAATTCTTCCCTGCTGTAATCGCAGGAAAAAAAGGTTGAAAAACTGCCTGGAAAATTTTGATTTGTCTAATGAAGTATTTACAAGAGTCAAATATGCATGTTTTATTCAACTCTAAAACATTGTAAGAACATCTAGGGTATCTAGGATCAATTCAAGTTTTTATTTCTGTGCTTTTTAAAGCACTTTACAAAACAGAAGGAATTCAAACTAGCAAGTATTAAAATAAAGAAGTTATGTACTCACCATTAACGTTCCATCTGAGTCGATAACTTAATTTGTATGCAACCTGTGGGTATCGGATCCGATTCGGATCCGAGCCGGCAGCTTTCCTAGCAAAGATCTGAGCTTCAAGCTCCTCCCCCTACCCATAATACCCTGCTACCTCCCTCTAACCCTCAGATCGAGTTTGCCATAGTATCATAGAACACTACTATAACACAAGGAAAAATTACTTGAACGTTCCAACCTGATGTCATCTGGAAAGTGACATCATATGATCCTTCAAGAACGAACTAAAGGTCTGGGGGATAGAGGGAGGGTTGGTTGCAAACAAATGAAGTTACCTACTCAGATGGAACGTTATGGTGAGTACATAACTTCTTTATCTGAAGTAGTTAACTTCATTTGATCAGCAACCTGTGGGACAGAGTCCCCAGCTACCACAACTTGGGAAGCCCTTATGGGAGGATATTCCGGAGCACTGCAGAGCCAAAGGACGCCCTTCCTCTGGAAATCAGATCCAATTTATAATGTGTAATGAAAGTGTGAGAGGAAGCCCAAGTAGCAGCTGAACAAATGTCATCCAGAGGGACCTTCGACCAGAAGGCCGCAGAAGTAGCCACAGAACGGGTAGAGTGTGCTCGAACACGCACGGGCTCAGGTCGACCAGAGCTTCTGTATGCAAGAAGAATGCATTGTGAAATCCATCTAGCTAAGGTTACCTTAGTCACTGGTTTACCCAGACAGGACTTGGCAAATGAAACAAAGAGCTGTTTTGATTTTCACAAAACAACTGTTCTGTGTAGGTAAAATCGTAACGGTATGCAAGAAAAAGCTGTAAGGAACCACCACGATGCTGTAATTAAGAAGGTTTAATAAGAACAAGCGCTTTCACGCACCTCTATGGCACGCTTCATCAGGTTAAATCAATCAATCAAAATGTCAAATTTATACTAAAAACCTTTATCAATTAAATAATCAAACAATTACAATGATTAATTAATTAAACAAACCAAAATATACATTGGAGTCCACAATTAAAGCTGTATTTCACATTTTATGTAGCCCTGTGGTTTCCTCATATATGTGCAAATCCCACTATCTAACTATATTACGTATATAATAATACACACTAGTATATATATATAACATAATAGTATCATCTAAAAATATTGATTTATTAAATAACTATAAACCTTTGAAGCAGCCTTTAAAATCTTTATAAACACAATAAAATACTGTTCATAAATCCATTACATAGTTCATGACTTATCATAAAGATAAATATCTATAAAAATTTATAAAAATTCCTTACTAAAAAACGAATAAAACTAAGGACCAATATAACTATTGAGTTTACACCATCAGTGGTGTTAAGAATAAAAATATCATATATTATTATTGCATATAATTATTTACGTCCTAAAAGAGCAGGTCTAATACTAAGAGCTTGATTAAGTCCTGGTTCAACATGTGACCTAAGATTAAGAATCCATTTGAGTTCATAAAGTTCAAGGGACTCCATATTGTTACCTTCTCTCAAGTTGGTATGTACTATTTGCATTACCCTAAATTTAAAATGATGCTTTGGAAATAAATGACAATGTTTGGCAAGGGCATTGCTCATATTCTCTTTCCTAATGTCATAGTCGTGATTATACATTCGATCCCTAAGCCTCCTTGATGTCATTCCAACATAATAAGCATCACATACCTAACAGGTAGCCAAATAAATCACATTTTTCGAGTCACATGTTGCATAAAATGTTGGTGTAAATGTTGAGTCCAATCCAGGTACCGTGAAAGACTGTCTTAGATATAAATCTACACATACTGCATCTAGTGCATGGATGTGTTCCTTTTTTATATAATGCCCTGATGTCCACCATGGACTCATCCATTTTGTCATTACATAATAATTTTTTCAGGTTCAGGCTATTCCTGAATCTAAAGCTAGGTCTATTACCCACAATCTGTGCAATGGTAGGGTCTAATAATAAGATTTTCCAGTTATTCATAATAATATTAATAATATGATGAATGTCATTTGTATATTTAATATTGAAAGCCAATCGCATGCCCTGCTGATAGGTGTTTTTCAAATAATTACCCTTATAATTATTAAATGAGGTCCCCAGTATCAAGGACATCTGGTTATCAACCAATTTGGAGGGATATCCTCTGTCAATGAATTGAGCTCTTTGAAATTGAGCTCTTTGAAATTCAAGCTGTGTATTCGTATCATCACATTGATTACATAAGCGGACAGTTCTTATTAGTTGCCCCTTGACCACGTTACGAAAAATGTGCCGAGGGTGCATGCTATTATAATGGAGGATAGCATTGATTTTCACAAAACAACTGTTCTGTGTAGGTAAAATCGTAACAGTCTATGTACATCCAAGCAATGGAGTCTATACTCTCCTTTGTTGAGATAATTACGGAATAAGACAGGCAGGTTGATAGATTGGTTGATATTGGCTTCGGAAGCCACTTTAGGTAGAAAAGAGGGGTTAGTCCTGAGGGAAACTCTGTCTTTATGAAAAATGATGTATGGGGGCTTACTGCAAAGAGCCTGAAGCTCCGATATTCTTCTGGCTGAAGTAATGGCAATCAGGAAGGCAGTTTTCCAAGATACAAACTTCAAGTCAACCGAAGCTGCGGGCTCAAAAGGATGACCAGTCAGAGCCTGGAGAACTAGGGTTAAATCCCATGGAGGGACTGCTTCCTTAACAGGGGGTCTCAAAAGGTCTTGCAAATCCTTAGATGATGCCAGGGGGCCAAATTTGTTTCCAATGTGAAAGTGGGAAATTGCTGCCAGTTGAACGTTTAACAGTTGAGGAGCTAGTTCCCTGATGGAAATTTTGAGATAAAAAAATCGAGGACTGCTGGAATAGGAGCCGTAAAGGGGTCCACATTCCTATGCTCCGCCCAGATAGAAAAACGTTTTCATTTACTCTTGCAGATTTTTCTGGTAGAGGGTTTATGAGCAGCCATCAGAATGGCTTTAACCGAGGATGAGATACCGGGAGTCCTAGCCATCAAGGGAACTGGATCAACCAAGCCGAGAGCTTGAGGTTGTCCAGGTCGGGGGTTCTTAATCCCAGGGGATGAGAAATCAGATCTGGAAGGGGATCTAAGATCCAGGGAGGATGCACTAGATGAGACAGTAGACAAGGGAACCATGTTTGATGAGGCCAGAATGGGGCTATGAGGATAACTCTGCTCCCCAACCGACGAGCTTTCTGCAAGAATTTTGTCATCAGCGGAAGAGGAGAATAAGCATAAAGAAGACCGGATGGCCAAGCATGAACTAGAGCATCTCTGGGGTTTTCCCCTGGTGGGGGAATTAGAGTGAAAAACTCGCTGCACTTTGCGTTCAAAGGCGACACGAACCGATCACAGCAAGGTTGACCCCATCTGAGAAAGATCTGTTTCACTACTAAGGGGTTCAGAGACCACTCATAGGGCAAGAGGATAGTCCGACTCAGCTTGTCCGCAAGGATGTTTGACCGACCCGGTATGTGCATTGCTATGAGAAAGCGGTTGGTGGATATCGCCCATTCCCACACTCTCATGGCCTCTCGGCAAAGTGGGTAAGATCTGGTTCCCCCTTGCTTGTTGATGTACCAGACCACTGACATATTGTCTGTTTGAATTGCAATAGTCCCCAGAGGAAGAAGGGCATGGAGAGCTTGCAATGCTAGAAGCACTGCCCTCATCTCCAGGACATTGATATGCAAAAAGGTCTCTGTGTGAGTCCACGTGCCTTGGACGGTGCTGCCCATGCAATGCCCCCCCCCACCCTAGGTGAGACACGTTCGTGGTCACTGTGACTTGGGGTGGGAACATGGAGAAGGGGCGCCCTTCCCGGGGGTGCTTGGAATGGAGCCACCAAAGTAGAGATTCCCTGCAAACTCTGCTGAGAGGAATAGGAGCAGACAAGGGATGAAGCAGAATGGACCACTGGACCTGTAAAGTCCATTGGAGAATCCTCATATTCAGACGCGCGAGCGGTGACAAGTTGATGGCCGCTGCCATGGACCCCAGAGCCCTCAGGCCTAACTCCGCTGGAGGGGCAGAGGACTGAAGAAGAGCCAAAATATGTAGGTTTAGATTGCGCAGTCTGTCCGACGTCAGAAAGACTTTGGATTGAGTTGTATCTATCCTGGCCCCTATGAAATCCAAAATTTGAGTAGGCTGAAGGGAGGATTTGTTGTGGTTGATCGTGATCCCTAGATAACAGGCGAGATGTAGGAGGTAGCCGCTCGCTGAACATAGTAGATGCCTGGTGAGGGCGGCTAGGAGACAGTCGACCAGGTAAGGAAAGACCTGAATTCCCTGAAGCCTCAGGTGGGCCGCTACAACTGCCATGACCTTGGTGAACACCCTGGGGGCTGTGGTGAGACCGAAGGTTAGGACCCTGAACTGATAGTGGCTGGCTCCCAGCTGAAAGCGGAGGAACCTCCTGGATCACCTGTCCATTAGAACATGGTAGTACGCATCCTTGAGGTCTACGGAGCACATCCAATCGTTCTCCTGTAATAGTGGGAGAATGGACTAAATGGTGACCATCCGGAACTTCTCTTTGGCAACTGACAGGTTCAGTGTGGACAGGTCGAGAATTGGCTGTAAGTCCCCTGTCTCTTTTGGCACCAAAAAAAACCTGGAGTAGCAGCCTGATCCAGATTGACCGGGGGGGACGTGCTGGATGGCTCTTTTTTCTAGAAGTTTTTACTTCTAGGGCTGCTACCTCCCTCTGATTGGGTGATGCATTGGGGAGGTGCCCCGAACGGGGTGCAGTATTTAGGAATGGGATTGAGTAACCTCTGGATATGATCCGGAGCACCCAGTGATCTGCCGTAATGGACTCCCAATGTGCTAGATGCTCCGAGAAGCACCCCCCAACTGCCTCCAGAGAGGAGCAGTCGGGCAACCCCTCAGGGTTGCTGCGCGGCTCGATCGGAAAAGGGTTCCCCTCGACCCAAAATTCTTCGGCCCCCCCCCCTGCCTCTGGGCTGGCATCCACCCTGTCCTCCTCTGCCTCTGAAGGATGAGGGATTCGGAGCGAAACGGGATTGTTGGGATTTCCGGAACCACATCTTCTTCTGCCCTCTTTGGTTCCTGGAGAAGGACCTCTGTGGAGCAGAGAAGCGGATCCCGACAGCAGACGTTTTCCCGTCCTTCTCGCTCTGGAGTAGCATATCGCGGACGATCTTGCCAAAAAGCGTAGAACTGTCAAAGGGGGCGTTCGCGAAGGATGCCTTGAAGGGTTCCGCAAAGTTGCAGAGACGGAGCCAGGCTTGTCGTTGTAAGACAACGTCTGTTCCGCTAGCTCTAGCCGCTCCTTCCGTGGCATGGGAAAGAAGACGCACAGAGGTATTTGTAATAGACTTAAGAGTGGCCATTCGTGCCGAGAAGGTCTGTTTGCCCTCGGCTGACATGGACTCTGGAGGTGACCCAGCGTACTCTCTGATTAGATCTCGCTGTAGTCGAATCACGTGTGCCATATAATTCAGTGACCTTACAGAGAAGGTCGCTGAAGCGAACATCTGCTTTCCGAGGCGGTCCATCGCCCGAGACTCCTTGTCTGGAGGATGTACCGAGGAACTTTCCTGTGCTAATTCCTTCTTGGTGGCAGCCGCCACCACCATGGCATCTACAGGGGCACCCTTTCTCCAAACTGTCCTGTCTGTGGGGGGGGGCTGAGAATCCTGTCCAGTCTCTTGGGTATTGGCTGCACAGTGTCCGGCTCCTTCCATGCTCTGGTAGTTATGAGGTCCACCAGGGGATCGGTGGGAGGGGACACCCAAGGAGGTAGATGGGCCTGCGTCGAACGCCTCCAGAAAGACACTCGTCCAAGGAAGGCTTTTGGGCTGACCACCCCCCTCTAATACGAAGCATTTCCATAATGTCTCCGAAGGAGACATCTTCGGGGGGGGGGTGACATGGGGGAACCTTCCCCTTCCTCCAAGTCCGTGTCTTCTGTGAGGGACTCGGGTGAGTCCAAGTGCCTCCTCTTGCACTTACATTTGTGAGGGACCTCCTCAGGGGGGCTGCCCGAGGAGGGCTCACCAACAATGTCCTGTTCCTCCATGGGAACCATCTGGGACATAGGCGCAGGCTGTCCCTGTGGCCGGATGATGGAAGATAGGCCCGTCTGAGAGGGAATGGTGGGTGGATCCGTAGCCAGAGCCTAAGACCTAGAATTCCTCGAAAGAACCCTTTCCATGACATTGAATGCCGAGGGTGAGCTACTCTCCCTAGGATCCGAAAGCAGTCTCCTCGGATCTGGCGCGTGGATCAGCGCCGGAGATGACCCGATCGGGTCCGAAAGGGCAGTGCGATCCAACCTCAACGGAGCCGAAGGCACACTAACCCCTCCGGATCAGACGCTCATCTCATGGCCCCGAGAGCTCAGATCGAAAATGGATCCGACAAACTCGAAGGTACAGTCGGAGCTGAAGTAGGAAACACCGTCGGCGCAGACACCAACCTCGGCTCCGAAGCTACTCCGATCCGACAGCTCTGAGCCCCAGTAGTGGGTCGGAGAAGGAGCAATGGGGGCAAAAAAGGGGGTCGAGCCCCCTCCCCCCAGGAGGGGGGGGCAAGAGCACTCCCATCTGCAGCTGGGCCTGAAGAAATCGACGCATCATCCGATCCATATCCGCATCAGATAAACTTCTAGTGGACCTGGATGAGGCTGCCGAGGCTGGCCGGGAAGGCCACCTGGACGACCTCGAAGGTAACTGGGTCTCCTCCTCCAGCTCCGGGGAGAAACATGGGGATTGAAACGTGGGGATCGAAGCCTGGAGGGGGAAGACCCGGAGCCCTGGGGTTGAGGGCTGCACAGATAGTGCAGCCTGAAGAAAGACAGTCTACACCCAGGCAAATAACGCACCGAGTGTGGCCATCCGCTGGGGACAGCTTATGGCCACACTCGGAGCATTTTGAAAAAATAGTTTTTGGGGCCTTGGACATACTAACAGGATTAGGCCCACACACACACACCTTCACACCCAGACAGAAGGGGGGAGGGGATTTAAATTTACACTAACTAATGAACTAAAGATAAACTAAACTACCCAGATAAATAGGAGAGAAGGGGTGTCACACACACTCAGAAAAAGTGAATTTAAGTGAAAAAGCTAAATAATCTAGACAACTCACAAAACCCAATGATAGGAGCTCGTTTTCAGATGCTTCAAGAAGCCGTGGCAAATGAGATCTAGGGGTTAGAGGGAGGTAGCAGGGCATTACAGGTAGGTGGAGGAGCTTGGAGCTCGGATCTTTGCTAGGAAAGCTGCCGGCTTGGATCCGAATCGGATCAGATACCCACAGGTTGCTGATCAAATGAAGTTAACTACTTCAGATAGGAAGTTATGTACTTACCACAACACTGGATCCTTTCATACTAGTCTGTCCAGGACAACCAATGGATTCTGAGCTGCTTGTCTGATCTGAACTGACAATGTGAGTGCTCCCTAGCATCAAAATCCTTTAAGACTTTTCTCCTTCCCACAATCCCATAGGGTACCAACCTTACTCGGATTGCGTTTACTATCTACTGGAAAAGCTCTGACTGAGATAATAGAACTGGAAGACGTACAAAAGAGCTTCTAATAGATCTCTCACTTTCTCTACAGAATGACAATTAAAAGGGAGTGGGATGTCTTACTGGACAGACCATTATGCAAGCATCCACCATTATGATACGTACATACTTCTATATTCTATTCATCCTGCCCAACTGATGAGTCTAATAATAATAATAATGTCTCTAACTACTTACATTCCCATGTGGCATTATGACAAAAAGAAAGTCCTCAACCTAGGCAATATATACCACTTAGAATATCTGACAAAGATGTGTAAGTACAACAAGCTACTGCAGCAGAAATTTCATCAATCCAGGCATTCATTAAAAAGGCAGTGGTAGCAGTGATGGGTCTTGTAAAATAGCCTTTTTGGTTTAACTAGCAATGTCTTGTACTTTGAATGGTATGCAAATGAAATACAACAGGACAGCCATCTGGAAAGTGTGACGCATTTTGTCCAAGTTTACTTCGAGCAAAGAAAATGAACTGTTTATCTTTCCTGATCTGTTTTCTGTGATGGAGATAAAATCGCAATTGTCTCTGCACATCTAATGTATGTAAGATACACACTCTCCTCAATTTGAGTGCTTGGGAAAGAAGACTGGAATATACATAACTGGGTTTCAATTGGTCTCTTGTCATAATTCTAGGAAAAAGGACTAGTTTGAAAGGAAACTCTGTCCTTGTAGAAGACTAGAGGGAGGATTAGAGGATAACTACTGGAGTTATGAAATTGTTCTGGCTAAAATAACTGCTACCAGAAAAAAGTTCTCTATGAGAATAATTTCAACTGCGCTGTAGCTAATGGATCAAGAGAGAGTTTTGTCAAGGATTCAAAAGCAAAATTAAGATCCTAAAGGGGGAAAAGGATGCTTCAGAAGAGGATGAAAGAAGAAAGTTTCTCAGAAAGGCCTTATACAATTTATGTGATGCAGCTGGATGGGAGTTATAACCATTATGGGAATATAAAATGGCTGAATAGCTGGAAAGACCAAACAATTCTGATAAAAAAAATGTAAAATCTGAAGAATAGAACAGTAAAGGAATCAATCCAAAAAAAAAAAATGGCCGCCCAAGTTGAGAAATGTTTCCATTTTGTTTTGTATATGTTGTGGGTGGGGTCTTTCACGTTGTAGAGATATGTACCACTTGTTGGGGGGGGGGGGGCTTTAGTTATTAATAAAACTGGAGAAACCAACCTGTTTACTTCAGAAAAAGTAAGTCCGGGTGAGGCTGCCTGGAAGGATGTGAAGGAAAATCTGGGTGGGGATCTAGACTCAAAGGGTGCTTCATCACAAGGCCAAAGTAAGGGAAACCGCATTCACCCTAGCCAGCATGCAGCAGTGATGATCCCTGTGGCTTTGTACTTTGCTGTTTTTTTGCAAGAATCTCAGTATTATAGATATGGCAGGAAAAGCATAGGAAAGTCAGGGGAAGGCACTGTCTATGACATCATCTCTTGGTGACCATCCCTCCGGGGAATTAGGACAAAACAGCTGTAGCATTTAGTGTTGGTAGGAGGTGCAAAAGGATCTCAATATGGGTGGTCTCAATGGCAATATATTCAGTGAATTGCCAATAGATTGACAGACCACTCATGAGGCATCAGAATGGATCTAGCTTGTCTGCATGCTAGATGGTCTACCCCAGAATATGCACTGCCATCAGAAAGTGATTAGAAGAGATTGCCCATTGCCAAACTTTTAAGCCTCTCAGCATACAGAATAGAATCTAGCTCCTCCTTGCTTGTTCAACCACCACACTACTGACACACTGTCTGAATGGAATTCACATCCAGAAAGAGACTGCCCTGGAATTCCTGCAAAGCAAGAACCCTCCATCTCTCAGGAACATTTATGTGAAGATTGGCCCCCCATCTGATTCTATGTCCCTTGGGCCATCCTCCCCTCAAATGCCTCATCACCCCAAAGGGGAGGCACCCATGGTCACAGTTGCCATTGTGGGAATGAGGAGGAATGGTCTTCTTGCTGAAATTGTGGAAGAGGCAAACCACCACCACAAATGAATCTTGAACAGCTAAGTAATGACTACACAAGTGGTAAGGTGACTCTTAACTGATCATTTAACTATTAGCAGCCAATGGAGAAGTGGTTGTAATGCACCATGACTATGGTTGAAGCCATTAGGGCAAATTCTTGTAGAATCAAGGTTACTGAAGAGGAAGGATGACTCAAATAGGTGTTGACTTGAATTTTTGAGAGACTAAATTCTTTACCAAAGGAAGTTTGACTGTGTTGGTTATTGTGTTGAGATGGCATCTGATGAACAGAATGGATTAATCTGGTTAGAGATTTGATTTTGTTCAGTTTAAGAGATATTTGAGGGATAGACAGAGCTGTAGCAACTAATCTCTGGGTAATATTAATGACTCCATAGTAGAAACAGCGAGTACCTGCCTAGATAATGGAACATGTGTTCCCTGAGCTGTCAGCCCTACTACCAGAGTAAAAATCTCCCTCCTCCCTGAGCTGGCAGATGCCCTACCCTGATGTCAGGACAGTTGGACATAAAGGGAGCCAGACAATGGCATGACATCAGTTTTTTTTCTTGCCCCTAGGAAGTAGTAGCTCCATACATGAACCTTAATCAAGAGACCAGGTTAGAGGGAAAGGGGGCCTATAGTGCATCCCTACAGAGTGTCCTCTGGAAGAGGAGGACAGAGAAATAAGCTGTTAATGCAAGGAGAATAGCAGAGATAGAGGGAGGGAAAGAAGACTGCAACAATGAATACACTCCAACATCTACATCTATGTTAAGTGTACACAACTGCACTATGGTCTTGGTGCTTCACTGTTGCAGTTCTGACTTATGGGACGATTCCCAAAGCTGAGATGAGGATGGCAAGTGCCTTAATGGGAGGAGAGGATGCCCTGCAAGATGGCAGTGGCAAATCCTGCTCTGGACTTGGGAGAAGGCTGACAGGGGTAGTGCTTGGTAAAGTTATGCGCCAATGACCAGGTAGCTGCTTCTAAAAACTTTTTGAGCTAGAAGTGGCCCTAGTTGAGTGGGTCCTAACATATTCAGGGGGCTTTTGGCCATGGTAGGTGCAACAAAAGGAAATACAGTGGGAGAGCCACTTGGAGATATTTTGTTTGGAGACTGTTTTTCCTTCAGAGCCCAAGGCAAAGGAAACAAACAGTTTAGATTTTCTGAAAGTTTTAGTCCTGTCAACGTAGTAGTGAAGTTGCCTGTGTCTATCCATGGAGTAAAGGATTTTTCCCCTTGGTTCTGTGGCTTAGGGAATAAGATAGGCAAGTGTATGGCTTGGTTCAGGGAAGTGTCCATGACCACCTTGGGCATAAAGGAAGGATTAGTCCTGAGTGAAACACTGTCTGGGTGGAAGATAAGAAAGGGTTCCACTGCAGTGAGGGCTTGAAACTCAGAGACCCTCCTACCTGAGGTGATAGCCAGTAAAAGGGCATTCATCCAGGTCAAGAATTTTAAATCAGCTGAAGCAGCTGGTTCAAAGGGGGGTAAGGTCAATTTTTCTAGAACAAAGTTGAGATCCCAAGGAGGGGTGAACTATCTCCTGGAAGGTCTGACGTACAGCACTCCCCTAAGGAAATGTTTCATTAGAGCATGGGAAAAGATAGGAGGAAGAGTAGGCATGTGGGCTGAAATGGCAGAAGCTTGTATCTTAATGGATGAGAAGGATAGGCCTTTGTCCACCAAGCTAGCCAAGTGCTCCAAAATGGCTGAAATGTTGGTTGAGACAGGGTTGAGGCCTTGTTGCTGACACCAAATAGAGAATCTTTTCTACTTGGCAGAGTATGTTTTCCAAGTACTGGGTCTTCTAGATTCTGAGGATATTAAGCACCTGACTACTCCGGTACTATCAGGATGACACTTGGTCCTCCTTCCTTGATTTTTAGGGGGACCCTTGGAAGGACAGGCAGGGGAGAAAATGCATAAAGACATAGGTGGCTGCAGAGGAAGGAGAAGGCATCTGTCGTCCTGGTTGTGTGATGTTTGCTCCTGGAACAGAATCTTTTTAACTGAGCATTTTCGTTGGTGGCAAAGAGGTCTATTTGAGGGGAGCCCCATTTCTGGACTATGTCAGGAAATGTTTTCCGATGCAGCTGCCACTTGTGGGGATCCATTAAGTGTCTGCTAAGGCAGTCTGCTAGACTGTTCTAAGCCCCAGGAAGGTACTGAGCCATCAGGAGCAAACCCGTTGCATTGGCCGTCTCCCAGATCTGTACTGCCAGCCGTCAAAGAGGGTAGGAGTGGGTGCCCCCTTGTTTATGTACCACGACTGTTGTGTTGTCTGTTTTGATACGTAGGAAAGGAACCCTGGTTTCCAGTGATCCTTGAAGGCCACCATGCCCTTCTGTACTACCACCAATTCCTTCCAATTTATGTGCTTGTGTCTGAACTGCTCTTCCCATTTTCCCAGGGATAGGAGGTGTTGGAAATGGGCTCCTCAGGCTGTGTCTGATGCATCTGTGGTTAAGGTTTGGCTCTGAGGGATGAACCTGAAGGTCAGACCCTGGTTTTGTGCACATGCTAGTGCCCACCATGCCAATTCTTCCCTGAGACAGGGAATTAGGTAGATTTCCATCTCCAGGGACTAAGAGTGCTGGCACCACAGATTCCTGAGGTACCACTGGAGCTTCCTCATGTGAAGCTCAGCCAGAGGGATCATTAGTATACAAGATCCTATGTAGCCCAGTGCTCTCAGGAATTCCCTGACTGAGAGGCACTGCTTCTGCATAATGTCCTGGAAGTACTGGATTAAGAAGAAAGCCTAGTCTGGGAGAAGGAAGGCCTTCTGGAGGGAGGAATCCAGCAGAGTCCCCAGGAAAACCATTATGGTGGAAAGGTTTGTGTTGGACTTGCTGAGGTTTATGGAGAACCCTAGGGAAGAGAATAGGGTCTGGGTGAAGGCCAGATCCTTGAGGAGCTTGAAGTGACCTGTAGCCTGAATGAGTCAATCGTCCAGATAGGGGTAAATTTGGATGCCTCTTGTTCTGCAGAAAGGGATGACAGGGGCCAGACATTTTGTGAAGACCCTGGAAGCAGTACACAAGCCAAAAGGAGTGCAGAGAATTGAAAGTGACTGGTACCTGCTCTGAAGCGAAGTAAACTTCTGCAGGACTCTTCTATAGGGACGTGTAAGTAGGTATCCTTCAGGTCTAAGGTGACCATTACAGCCCGGGGTGTTATCACGAGAAGAAGCTTTAGAAGAGTAAGCATTTTGAATTTTGGAGCTAGGAGGGACTTGACTGAGGATGGACAGATTTAGAATAGGGTGTCAAGAGCCTTCTTTTCTGAGGACCAGGAACAGCCTGCAGGTAAAACCCTTTTCCTATCTGGTGGTCTAGTATTGGTTCCACATAGCCCTGAGAGATCAGGTTGTGAATCTAAGAAATGGCTTCTGCCCTTTGGTTTTGTGCCACATCGGGGTAGCCT
Source organism: Protopterus annectens (assembly GCF_019279795.1). Lineage (NCBI taxonomy): Eukaryota > Metazoa > Chordata > Ceratodontiformes > Protopteridae > Protopterus > Protopterus annectens. Next base: position 1,735,332,434 of record NC_056737.1, read on the forward strand.
GAGAATCTTAATGGTTCTTGAAAGTGAGCTTGTAGCCACTTGAGATTACTTCCAGAATTCACTTGTCAGAGGTGATGAGGACCCAGTTTTCCTTGAATAGTGTAAGTCTTCCTCTCCTGTCTTGTCTGGTGTTGGGGGTGGGGAATTGGGTAAGGGGCAAGTTTGCTGATCTCGGCTAGGGCCCTGTGGTCTTCCTCTTCTGAATCAGAATCCTCAAAGGAGGTAAGGAAGGGTTCATCTTCAAGGGCAGAGTCCTCCTGATCAGAGTCTTCATCTGAATCAAGGGGTTCTGAAAGGGTCTCAGATGTAGGGTCCCTCTTCCTTTTTCCTGGAGATTTGGGGGGGGGGGTTGTTGCCTGCCTCTGACCAAAAAAATAAGGTCCTTGGACAAACTGACCAAACCCTGCTGATAACCTGTGGGGCCAGCAGCTAGAAGGCCTAGCACAGTACCTGAAGTCAAGCTTTTGTCTTGGGCTTGTGCACATCCACTACTCTGATGCCAGTCTCCTTGGAAGAAACACCCGAAGCTGGGAGATGGCCTGAAGGGGCATTGTCAGTTGAGGATTGTTTGTCGGAAGCAAAGGTCTGCTTAGGGATTCTGGACCCAACCAACGAACTGAATGCCACGGCCTGCATTGAAGTTGAGTGACCCGACAGCATGTCAGACTCAGAAAGGGTCTCAACAGAGGAGTGCACCACCACCTCGCTCGCAGAAGGGGACTGCGAAGATGCCTCTCCTTCCTCTGAAATAATGAGCCTTGGGGGACTGGCAGACAGAGAAAGGTTGTAATCAGAGGCCCTAAGTTTCGGTCTTTTTTCCTTCTTTCACTTACGGAGCTTAAAAAACTCAGGATGACTGATGGATGCCATCGCTCGATGGGAAGTGGGTTGCTGATTAAGGTGCTTAGACAAGATTTTGGCCCTACACCTTATAATCCTAGTATTGAAAATGGCACATAGATGGCAATTTGGAATGTCGTAGTTTGAACCTAAACAAGCGACACAGAAGGTATGAAAGTCTCTGTGTGGGATTTGTTTAGCACAATGGAGACAATTGTTCACTTTATCTGACATGAGTCACAAGTAAGAAAGAGTTCCCCAATGGGCTACATAGTTTTAGAAGAATTTCTAACTCTGGTGCAGACCGGCCGATGCACTCAACAGCTTTGGGCTCCGAAGGCAAGAAAGACTGATGTCATGGCATCAGCTGGCTCTCTTTATACTCAGCCATTCTGACGTCAGGATAGGGTGCTCACCAGCTCAGGGAGGAGGAGGGAGTTTTTTTACTCTGGTATTCGGGCCAACCAAGGGCTTCCAAAGCAGGAAATCCCATAAGTCAGGACTGCAACAGTGAAGCACAAAGAACATCTTCAGCTACACCTTTGCAATTCTGATGTGGAGGTAGGCATCCTTAAGGTCTACTAAGCATATCCGAACATTTGTTTTCAAGCGTGGCAAAAGCAACTGCACTGTGGCCATTTTGAAATGGCAGTGGTCTTCTTTATGTACAGTTTAAAGGCACTCAGATCCAACATTAGCCTGAAGTCCTCTTTTTCCTCTGGCACAAAAAAGAATCGTAAATAGACTCCTGACCTTCTCTGGTCTGATAAGATCTCTTGAATGGCTCTTTTTCTGAGGAAGAAAGGAATTTCTTATTTGGCAGTTTCGTGCTAATGGGGTGCAATGTCTGGAAGCTGTATGTAAGGTTTGCTTGGGTAGGGGCTGGGAAAAGGATTATTATACAGCCTCTTTCTCTCTGTTATATAGTGATCTTGCATAAAGGCTAGCTACACAGGGAGGTTTACAGATAATCACCCCCATTGATTCCACAGGTAGACACAGACTGTCAAGTCTTCAGGAACACTGGTTTTGTCTACCTGAAAAGAACTCCTGAAATCCCTTGTTCTGCAGACCTCCATGACCTCTAGGTCTGTGTATGTTACAGGAGCTGCTTCCGCGTTGTCCTTTCCTTGGGATTTCCTAAACCATAGCAATCTGAACCTTTTCTGATTCCTATTGAAAGATCTTTTGGGGGGGGGGTCTTACATTTGACTCCTATGGCAGACAAGGGCTTGCCTTCCTGCTCACACCATACTAGTTTGTCTTTTACAGCTGTACCAAACAATGAGGAGCCATTAACAGGGGCATTTGTGAAGGATGCTTTGAAATTGTCTGCAAAGTCAAGTAAGAGAAGCCAGTCTAGGTGCCGTATTGTAATACCTGTACCTGCTGCCTAATCTATTCATCTGCCACACTATATAGTAAGCATACGAGAAGGGTTTTAATATTTAAGATAGCCCCCTAAGCAGTCTCCAGTTGCTTCCTACATTCTGGTGTGGGAGGGAGGTCTTCTCAAAGAGTCCAGATTCTGTTCAGCTAAATCTCCCCCTGGAATCAGTTCATACTTGTGGCTCAATTTAACCTCCTCAGGGCAAAATTGCCTAAGGGGTACATTCACTCCCCCTTCTTGTCCATCACCCTGGACTCCTTGTTTGGTAGACGGACAGCTGCCGAATCTGACAGGTGTCTCTTGGTTGCTCTTACTACTATCAGGGAATCCACCAAATGGCCCTTAGACCAGTGTTGCCTATCCTTAGGGGGATGGGGTATCTTGTCCACCTTCCTGGGAATAGCTTCAGTAGTGTTAAGTTCCTGCCATGTCTTGCTGGTGGCAAAGTCCATTAGGTGGTAGGCAAAAGCAACCATCCAAGAAATGGAGGGTGCAGACTGATGAGCCTTAAAATAACACATCCTCTTCCTGACATGGTGGATTGGTGGCCAAGATCCCCTCTGTCTCATCAGCTCTAGGATGTCACCAAAAGTGGCATCTTCAATAAGGGACTGAGGGAGCCCCCTCAATCCTCCAAATCAATATCCACAGTAAGAGATTCTGTGGGGCTTCCTTCTTCTGCATGCTATTCTTCTTGGAACACCATGTTAAAGAGAATCAGAGTCCTCAGAGGATTCTGAAAAAAACAAGTGAAGGTTGAATGAGACTATCAGCTTCACTCTGACCTTGAAAAGTCTGACAATGGAGCTGAAGCACAAATTGGAGAGTATTCTGGGGTGGAGGCAGCACGACTGAAGGCTGTGTCAAGGTTTCCAGAGGAGAAGCCATTATCCTCTTGATAACCTGAAATGCCGACTTGGAGTCGGGCCAGTATCAGAGAAGACTGACCCAGAGGGGCCTCCATGCCTGAAGTAGTACTGAGGGGCACAGTGAACAGAATCACAGATACCTACAACCCAGACAGCATCAAGGAGGAGATAAGTGCTAAGGAGTCAAAGGCCGAAATCTCGGACATCAAAAATGTCACAACACAGGTTGGCGGGAAAGACAGCACCAATAATTTGGAGCATAGCTCTTGGTCCCAAGATTCCATCAACAACAAATGCCTCAGTGTCAAGTGACTTAGGATGCATGAAGTCTGAAAAGAAGTAGACAAATCAGTTGGCTCCAGATGATGTCCTGGAGCCAAAGTTACCAGTGTCAAAACACAGACTGGAGAAGAAGCAAATAAGGGAGGGATGAAGGGCCAGCCAGATCTGTCCTGTTGACAGAGGAGGATAGGATGACAACCATTTCAATGAGTCTTCAAGAAGGCTCTCGTTAAATGCTCCCAAGCCATATACTCATACTCATGAAGGGCCTGACATACCGCAAGGATGTGGAAGAGGGCCTTGACACAAATTGATGAAGAATGCCTACTTGCTGTAGGCTTGGGTGACTGGTCAGGTATAAAAGTAATTGGCTTCAAAAGTAATTGGCTTCAAATGTGGAGAAGCATGAGGAGATTGATCTTTTCTGCAAAAACAGGGGGGGGGGGGCATTCTGGCATTTTTGAGGTGGAGTAAAGACCAGAATCATCTGATTTTCTTTTCCTTGTATCACACTCCTTTATCTTTTCCTTAGCATTCTCTCTGTCTTTTTTGGGCTTTTCAGAATTTGGATTGGGAAAAGAAGCCTTTTTAAGATTAGTTTATTTCTCCAGCCAGCTAGGGATTGCAACCGCAAGACCTTGCAGACTGAACACTATGCAGCCTAAGCATACCACACAAAGACTGCGGACATCCTGGGGTGGAAATTTGTGACTGCATTCGGTGCACCTGTAGAAGCTCTTTTCCTGTTTATTCATAATGGCACACAGACAAAACTGCACAATGTCAAAAGCTTTTTAACAGTAAAAAAAAAAAAGAAAGAAAAAAAGAAAAGAAAGAATACTGAAAATGTATAACTATTAACTATGAGATAAGCTGTAATTTGAAGTTGTTGAGCCAAATACCAATACAAAGTGACAAGAGTATGAGAAAGGGGTCCAAAAGAACAACAACAACAAAAAAAACTCTAAAAGGGGCTAAATGGGGATGCGATTAAGTATTATTTATCCAAAAACCTGTCAAAGTTACAAAGAATTAGGTTTTTGAATGTGTTCAAAACACAGTGCTTAGCTACAGCTTTGAATGATCCATACACACATGACTGCAGCACAAGAGATCTGCAGAAGGTATGTGCTCTGGGGGATTATGGGAAAGAAAAGTCTTAAAAGCGCTCTAGGCTAGGGAGTACCATAACTGCTGATTTGGATCTGACAAGTGTTTCAAAAATCTTGGTGTAGGACACGTACAAGATGAATAGAATCAAAAATTTTAAAAAAGAAAAGCTAAAGTATACAATCACAGTGAATGGACCAGTTGGCAGATGGCATACAAAAGGACTGATAAAACTAATTTAAAGATCATTTAAAACCAGTTGCTTCATCAGATTGTGACTGGGATTTGAGATTTTTTTTTTCTAGAGGTTGCACCAAAAGCCAGCGAAATGCCCAAATAGCATGTTGAATGAAAATGAGAAACTTGAAGAAACTACTGTACGAAACAAACACCAAACAGAAATGGGTGAGCACTCCTTAAGATAGTTTTCTTGATGTTTACCTGCAAATCATTAACTTTTGATGAATGCAAGTTGGCTACTCAGTTCTTTGCTGTTAAGTAGACATCAGTAAGGACAGCTTCCTCTTCTATGGTAAGCTAATGGGGAGCTTAAAGCGTTTGTGGAAAACATTGACTTAGTCATGGCATGAGCTTATATTTTTAAGTCATCCTGAAAGTTTCCCTTGTTTCAGGCATGCACTCTACCACCTGTGGCTTTGAACACATACTTAGCCCTACTTTTTATCAAATCATCTTTTTTTCTATGATTGCAAATGTTTTTCCAGCAGCAACAAAAGTGGCTTGGAGGCCCCTGTTTTGATGGAATCTGTTTTGGACCCTGGCAACCTAGACAGTTATGACACCAACTTTAACCTTCTATTTTTTGCTAAGGTTACTGATAAAACTGCACACACACACACACACCTTGATTCTACTTTGCAGGAGTCAATGGTTCCTAGTCTGTTTTGTTCTTACTTGGGAGTGCTGGAACAGATACTGGTATTCTGCAGGCAGCTTTATAAACATTTTCCAAGGCCGGTAATGGGGTGGGGGAGAGAAAGCCACATAATTGTGCATCTCGTCCTCTATAAAGTTATATACCCTGCCTAGCTCTGGGGTAGTTCCTGACTGCCCCAATAAAAAGAAAAACACTAAATCTAGCAATCATCTGAGGAAAAGTGAACGCTTGTTTGGACTTGAGTTCAAGTTCACCTTCCGAAGAATCAGAGTGACTGGACTCCCCATTGTCCTCATCAAGAGTTCTCATCCTTATCTGAAACAAAGAGGTCTCTAGCCAAACTAGCACTAGAGAAATGTATGGGAACACAACCACCAGAATTAGCCGTCTGCAGAACAGGAAACCACATCAGCCTTATAAATAGCTATAATTGGATTATCAACTGTATGATGAAGCTTCCATTTCTTTTTCTTGTGAACTTCTGTACTAGATAAAACATCAGGGGACACAGTAATATATCTGGCAAGATATCTATTACCTCAGACTATTCCTGGAACTAAAATGTTTGATTCTCCCTTGCCTGTATCAGATACTGGAATATCCCAAAGGGAGTGTCTAAACCATGTTCCACAGTGGCCAGTAAAGCTACACTAGAGGAAGATGAAGCAAAATGTAAGTGGTCTGTGGGCCAAGCAGTGGTCCCAACAGAATCGCTAACCATAGGCTTAGGCAAACTTTTTTTTGTTTTTTCTTTTTAGGTGCAACCACATTTAATGGGAGGGTACCAGAGTTAGGATCTATCAAGTCAGGTGAGAGAACACCAGCCAGAATAGCTGGCAGTATTGGATAATATATCAAAATATGTTTCTAGTGATAAGTATGTACTGCACAACTAAATTATGCCAAACTGTGTTATTATCACAAAAACAATTTAAAATGTGTTCAGAATTCTTTTACAACTTACAGAAATTAAAGAATTTCCAGTACACAAAGTCCAACCACCAAATTAACCAATGTTATAAATTAGCTCCATACCCTTTAAAAACATTAAACTGCAATAAAATAATTTAAACAGCAATCTAAACTATATTATCTTGTCAGAGAAAGTAAAATCTCCAGAGTAAATTCAAATCTTCATTTGCAGAACAATCACGATCAGATGTTAAAAACACACAGAGGAATCACACATACAGTCAATAATGTATAAATGCTGAAAACATCCAAGTTCTGCAATATTTTGCTGTCAAACGATGAACATAATGTGGAGTAACAACAAAGACAGGAGCAATTAATTTGTGGTTCTGACTGCTTGAGACAGCCCCTGTTATAGAACAGCACACAATATGTAGTGCGCATCTCAGAGAAATACTGGAAGTTTCCTCAGAAACAGTAAAAATAATAAAAAACGTAGGAGACAAGAGGCCAAATAAATACTGCTATAAGCAGAAATTCTCACAGGAATTGCTATAAACACACTGACATAAATAAAATATTAAAATAAATATTTTAAACAAACATAAAAATAGAAAGATAATATTAAATCTAATAAAAGGACAAAAAAGGGATGTCCATATGGGGCTTATCTGCGCAGTCAGCTAGTCAAAAGACATTCCTCTTTGGATGGCAGAAAAACACGACATTCACTTTCTGCCACAGCTGAAGGTTTCCCTCTCAGGATATTCTCAACTGTCACAGGAAGAAAAAGGGAGAGTCTGGGCTGTTGAATTCTGGCCAGTACTGTGTGACTTTGGCAGATAACCCCAAATAAAACGGAGGCAGTGGGAATAATTAACATTTAGTTATATGTCCATATGATGAAAACAGCTTAAATGGTTAGGGTTTGTAGGGTGGTTGACCCCAGTTATCACTCTTTCTAGCTAGTTTAACTAGTATGTGTAAGAAAATTATGAATTTAATTTATGTTATTACTTTGTTGTGGTTAGTCCCACCAGGTTAGTGACCTCTTTTCAGGGGAAACTGGAGGTGCAATTTATACTACTACTGGAAATTTGCCCAGGGTATTGGGGAACTTCAACTACTCTTTTCTACAGGTGCCATGGGACTTTTACATCCACCTGAGCTACCACAAACTCAAGTAGATGGGACCTGGGTTTAACATCTCATCCAAAGACAACAACTCAAGAGTGCAGCACCCCCAGTGCTGATCTGCAGTGCCATTAATCCAATCACCCGGAGTGGTTAAAGAACCCACAGCCTTCTGATCTTCCATTTCCAAAGGCAAGCATGCTAGCTGCCTGTTCCACCACTGACAAAATAACTATATTAGGCTGCAACAGGCACCCTCCCACCAATCCTCTATTACATATCATATCCTTAAAAATAAGAAATAAAAAATAAAGGAAAACACACAGATAAAAAATACAGGAAATATAAACAGGACATTCAGAAAACAACTGCAAGTATTTGTGTCCAGGGAATGCCATAGTTAAAACAGACCTAGTGCTTTAAGCTCAGTTTCTGTATCCTTAGAGGACTGTAAGGAGAAAATTGTATCTAAACTGTACCACAACTAGGAAGGAAGATCTAGACTTCATTCCATGGAAAAACAAAAGTTTACTAATCTCAGCAACTATACGTATTTTCTCCTCAATTTCTGTGGGTAAATCCTGCAAAACTAAAATAGCTGCTTGACTTTGCAACTGATGCATGACATCAATGTGAAAAGAATATGTAACACTTACATTTGTAGTCAAGTAATGAAGCAATTGCAAGATGTATGGGATACACAAAAATCATTACTGTATTAAAATGTTCCAGAATAAAAAGTGAAGTACTCACCATAATGTCCCATCTGTGTTGCCCATTTTCATTCTTCCTCAACTGATGGGTCTAGATCCGAGACTCAGCCGCTTCTACCAGATTGTTGGATCCTAGAATTCTCAATCTCTTCCCTTTACCCATAATGCCCCACCACCCTAACATACCTCAGATCAAGTTGGATGCCCCTAGATATAAAAGAAGAATCTATAACAGAAAATACCAGAGGTAAAACAGAAAAGAGGAAGCTGGAGCTCAAACAAGGAACAGAGGTTCCTATACAACTCTTAGATCTCCCAGAAGCAAAAAAGGAGGGGGCAGATAGGCAGGGAGTTGATAAAGAATTAAAATGGACAACAAAAATGGAACATTATGGTGAATACAAAACTTTTTAATCTGATATTGTCATTTACATTCATTCCTCAACTGATGGGACAGAGCCTCCCAGCTACTGTAACCCTGGTAGGCCCCAAGGAAGGATATTCTGGAGCACTGCTGTGCCAAATGCCACTCTATTCCTAGAAATCAAATCCAACTTGCAATAAGGACTGAAAGTATGTGGATTAGCTCAAGTTACAACCGTACCAATATCTAAAGATGATCTGGGTCAAAAAGCTAAAGAAACTGCCGTAGATCCTGTAGGAAGATTTGGTAAAGATAAGTCCAATAATCAGTCAACCATTTAGCCAACGTAACTCAGACAATGGACTGCCTAATCTGGTAGGAGAAAAGGAAAAAAAATAACTGGTCAGATTTCTTAAAGTCGTTGGTTCTATAAAGGTAGTAAATAAATTGTCTATGCATATCCAACAGATGTAACATGTACTCTCCTTTGTTTGAAAATTTTAGAAAGAAAACTGTGAGATTAATGATCTGGTTAATATTTGACTCAGAAGCTACCACAGACAAAAGGATGGGTTCACAATGACACTGTCTTTTTATAAAATTACATAAGGTGGATTTTAAGATGAGCCTGGAGTTCAGATCTTCTTCTAGCTGACCTAATAGCCACTAGAAAAATGGTTTTCCATGATAAAAATTTAGGTCAGCTTTGGCTGAAGGTTCAAAGAAAGATCGAGTTAAGGCCTGAAGCATTATATTTAAATCTCAATGGGGAGTAGGATCTTTTAATGGAGGTCTAAGCAAAAAGCCCTTGCACAATTTAGAAGAGGCTAATGTAGAGTTATTTTCACCAATGTATAAATTAGAAATGGCAGCCAAATGAACTTTTAGTAGTTGAAAAACTAGCTCCTTGGTTGAAGCTAAACATTCAAGGTTTAGCTGGTACAGGCGCTGAAGAAGGGTCCAGATCTTTTCTAGGGGCTGAATATAAAGATTTTCCATTTACTCTCGCAAGTCTTCACAGTAGACGCCATATGGAAAAATAGCAAAATATGACTGACCAGGGAGGACAGCCTGTGCTATCTAGCATCCATGGAACTGGAGAAGCCATGCAGTCAGTTTGAGGCCTGTTATGTCTGATGAGTCTGTCGGGTGAGACAACAGGTCTGGAGTTGTATCTAGAAATCCAGGTTGGATGTTGAAGATGAGACCAGAGGAATGGGAACCAAATCTGATGAGGTCAAAAGGGTGAAATGAGGACAACTGCTCTTCAATCAAACTGCTGAAGAAAGTTGGGAATTAGTGGCAAGGACAGAGAGGCACACAGGAGGCCAGTCGTGAACTACAGCATCTCTTGGTGATCCCCCTGATGGGGGTAACCAGGGTGACGACTCTGTTGCACTTGTTGAGGAAAGAGCTAAAAGGATCGCAGCATGGCTGGCCCCACAGGCGGAAAATTCTCTGTCACACTGATGCTGACAGACCACTCATGAGGCACCAGGATGGACCTGGCTCAGCTTGTCTGCAATCGTGCTGAATTTCCTCAGGATGTATGTTGCTGTTAAAAAGTGAGTGAAGAGATTACCCTTTGTCATACTCTCATAGCTTCTCGACAAAGAAAGTAAGCTCTGGTTCTCCTTTGTTTGTTATGTACCAGACTACTGACATATTGATCTGTAATGCAACTGTCCTGGATGGCAGTGTCTTGAATGGGCTGCAATGCTAGTAGGACAGCTCCATCTCCAAGACACTAATATGCATCTTGGCCTCTTTGGCGAACCACATACCTTGGACTGTCCTTACCAAGTAGTGCCCCCTGCATTGGGAATCATCTGTGGTCACCATGGCCTTGGAAAGGGAAAGAACAAAAGGACAACCTTCGTGGTGCTGGTCTGAATGAATCCACCATAGAAGATATCTTTTGCATGCTCAAGTGATCTTGACTGGTATGGATAATGGATATTGAGGAATGGACCACTGAGTCCAAAGAGCTCACTGAAGGATTCTCATATGGAACTTGCCAATGGAACAAGGGCGATAGCTGCTGCCATGAAATCCAAAGCCTGTAGTATCAGTTGGGCTGGAAGACATGAATTCTGGATCACTTTCTTGACTTGGGACTGCACTGTGTTTATTCCAGTCGAGGGAAGAGAGGCTATCTGACTGACCATGTCAAAATGAGCAGCTATGAACTCCAGACTGAGTTGGGGTGAGTTGAGACTTGTTGTAATGGACTGTTATTCCCAGATGAGAAGACAACTGGACCAACTAGTCCCTTGCCTGTAGTAGTCGATGTCTGGTTGGGGCAGGAAGGAGACAGTTGTCCAGATATGGAAACACCTAGAATCCCAGCAATCTCAAACTAGCTGCTACCACTGCTTTGCATTTGGTGAATACCCTGGCGGCTATGGTGAGACCAAAACGCAGTGCTCTGAATTGGTCAAGTCTGGCTCCCAGCCTGAAGTGTAGGTATCTCCTGGAGTGCCTGTTCATTCTGATGTGACAGTAAGCATCCTGAAGATCTTTCGAGCACATCCAATCATCCTTTTGCAGGAGTGGCAAAATGGACTGCAACATGATAATCCGAAACTTTGTATACTGAACAAACCAATTCAGGTTGCTGAAATCTAGAACTGGTCTCAAATCCCCTGTCTTTCTTTGGCACTAAAAATCATCTTGAGTAAGTTCCAGACCCTATTTGGTGTGGGGGACCTCTTGGAAGACTTTTTTTCTAGCAGTCATTTTTTTTATTTTTTATTTCCAGAGATGCTGCTTCCCTCTGACTAGGTGGAACATTGGGGATTTTCTTCACAACTATGGGAGGGATTAGGGGAAAATGTATGGTATAACCTCTGGATATAATCATCTGCACCCAACATTTGACAGATAGCCAGGTTCTCTGGTGCAGGGATAAATGATGCCTTACTGCCTCCAGAGAGGGAGGGTTGGGCCTACCTTCAGGAGGGATGATAGGGCCTATCTGAGAAAGAATTTCTAGAGCCCTGGTTCTACGAACCACATCTGCCTCAAAGATATCATCTTCCATTAGAGTTCTCCCTCTGCCCCTGGGGGAACTATCTCCGCATGAATCTTGGAAAGGGTTCTGGGACTTCTTAAACCACATCCTTCTTCCACCTCACTGGTTCCAAGACAAGGGCCTTTGAGGGGTAGAGAATGGTACACCCACGGCAGACAAGGTCTTTCCCTTTTGTTCACACCTGGACAGTGTGTCCTTAACCTTGGGGCCAAGCAGAGAAGATCTGTCAAAGGGTGCACTGACGAACAAAGACTTAAATGGTCCCACAAAAATCACATAAGTGCATCCAGCCATGTTTTCTGATGGCTATGCCTGAACCTGCTGCCCATGAGGTACCTTCTACAACATGGGAGCTCAACCTCATGGACACATTTGAGAGTTCCCATCCTTGGAGGACATGGACCCAGAAAGAGATCTGGCAAGCTCTTTGATCAAATCTCTCTGCAGTCTTGTAAAATGTGCCAAGCAATTCATCGACCTAAGGACAAAGGTCGATGAAGAGTAAACACACTTCACAAATCTGTCCAATGCCCTAGACTTTCTATTAGGGGGATGGACAGAAGAACTCTGTTCTGCTAGTTCCTTTCCTGTAGCTGCAGCCTCAGCCAAGGCATCAACCAATACTCCCTTGCTCCAGTGTGCATGGTCTTTGGGGTGCATGAATTTTATCCAGTCTTTTAGGTATTGGTTCAACAGTGTCTGGCTCCTTCCATGACCGACAACAAAGTAAATTAATAAGCTCTACGGCCTAAGTGGCTCCCTCTTGCACGTCCTCTTTTCAGCGACTCCCTCAGTGGGGTTTTCTGGGGAACGTTCAGAAGAGATAATGCCCTGAAGGACTGGCTAGAGGCTTGGTTATGGTGGCTGTCCTAATGGAAGAGATGATCAAAGTTCAGAACAGCATGAGGCAGGGCTGTCTGTTCCGATGGTGGCTGACATGCCTGTTCTCTACTTGTAGAGAAAACCCTCTCCACAACCGCAAAAGTATAACATCACGAGAAACAGAAGTCGATGGCTCCCAAGCTGGAACCTCTTAGATCATCGGCTCCTGCAACTCCATCAGCGCTCCACCCAAAGGAGTCAGACCCGAGGTTCATAGTGTGTATTAGGCTTTACAAGCCAAGCCCATAGGATTAACCTGGCATCGTGCCACCTGACTTTAGTTCCCAGTGCCTCTGTCGAGTAGAGCCACTGGAGTGATCCTGGGGTGAATTTTCTATTTTCCATCCACTTGTCAAGATTTCTCTTGAAGAGGGCCAGTGAGGTACTCTGTTTGACATGTATAAGAAGTCTATTCCATAGCATGGGCAGTCTCTGGGTTATGAACCTATCCCTCCAGCATGTTCTGTTGATTGTGGTAATGAAGTTGAGGTCTCTGGAGCGTGTGGTGCGGAAGGATTGGGATTTATTTAGATGTAGCATTTCTAACACAGCTGGGTCAGACATGGCTTTATAAGTGAAGCAGAGATCACCGCTAAGTGGGTGATATGAGACAGAGAATAGTTGGAGTTACTTGAGTCTGTCCATATAGGACAAGTGTTTAAGGCCTAGGATCCTCTTTGCAATGTACTTTTGCGACCTCTCCAGTTGTTGCAGGTGTCTAATGAGGTACATGCCAAAAGGGGCATTGTACTCTATGATTAGCCTTATGAGGGAAGAGTAGAGGGAGACAATGACCTCTTTCTTCCTGGATGTAAAACCCTTACTAATGAGATGCGCCACATAGAAGGACTTTCTGACCACAGTGGCAATATGATGGTCAAAAGAGAGGTTGCTGTCAACCTGTGTTCCCAGATCTCTTATAAAGTACAGTTGTGTACACTTACTATAAATGTAGATGTTCGAGTGTATTCACTGCTGCAGTCATCACATTTGGGTTATCCTGAAAGGGGTAGCCCTCAGTCGGCCTGAATAACAGAGGCTTAAGTATTTCTGCATCAGTTGCGATCGCTCCAGGACTGACGTCAGGTCGTCAGTGGTATAAAATCAGGCAGCAGATGCCATTACATCAGTTTTTCTTGCCCTGTCAGGAGCCCCCAAAAAAGGGAGCTATGCTATGGTGGAACACCACCACAAGTAGAAAGTAAATACCAAAAATTCCCTGTAAGGAGGAGGGAGAGAGAAAGAGAGAGAGACCAGGGGGATGGGGACGACGACGAGGACTGCAACAGTGAATACACTCGAACATCTACATTTATGGTAAGTGTACACAACTGTACTATGTTCTTCGTGTTTCACTGTTGCAGTCATCACATTTGGGTCGATTCCCAATAGCTGAAGAAAAGGGTGGAGGCATTCAAGAAGACTGGGGGCTGGCTAGGTTGCCCTGCAAGACTGCAGTGGCAAAGCCTGCCCTGGATTTAGAGAAGACAGGCAGGTAGTAATGGTTGGGGAAGGCATGAACAGATGTCCATGTTGCAGCCTCCAGGATGTCCCTGGTGGGGACCTTCTGAGAAAAGCTGCAGAGATGGAGGTTGCCCTGGTGGAATGCATCCTGACCCCCTTTGGGGGCAGTTTCCCTTGCTGTTTGTATCAGAAATGGATGCAGTGTACTATCCATTTGGAGAATGTTTGGATTTGGCCTTGCCCTCTGCCCCTGCTACGACTGCGAAGGTGACTAGCAACTGATCAGTTTTTCTAAAAGATTTAGTCCTGTCTAGATAGAATCTGAGCTGTCTGTGCACATCTAGAGAGTGCAGAATCCTTTCCCCCTTGTTTTGTGGGTTAGGGAAAAAGGTGGGCAAATGAATGAATTGGTTGAGAGCCACACTGGACACCACTTTAGGCATGAAGGATGGGTTAGTCCTGAGGGAGACCCTGTCAGCATGGAAAATGATGAAGGGCTCTACAGCCATGAGTGCTTGTAGCTCTGATACTCTTCTAGCTGAAGTGATGGCCAGAAGCAAGGCCGTCTTCTAAGAGAGGAACTTTAACTCTGTTGAAGCTGCAGGTTCAAAGGGGGGTACAGTAAGCTTTTCCAACACAAAGTTAAGGTCCCAAGCTGGGGTAGGAGCATTTCTGGGTGGCCTTAAGTTGTTAGCCCCTCTTACAAACTGTTTGATAAGAGGGTGTGAGAAGAGAGGTGGCTCTGTGCTGTAATGAGCAGACATGGCAGAGGCATGAATTTTAATAGAAGACAAGGATAGACCCCTGTGTAGTAGGTCTGCTAGGTCATCCAGGATGAGAGGTACGGAGGGCTGTGCCGTTCTGGCCCCCTTGGCCTGTATCCAGGTGCAAAACCTTTTCCACTTGTCAGCATAGGATTTTCTAGTGCTGGGGCGTCTGGCCTCATGTATAACATCTAGGACTTGTTTGCTTAGGCTGGCAGCTAGAGGAAAGGTCAGGGAATAAGCCAGGCTGCCAGGTTGAGGGTCTGCAATTGGGGATGCATGAATTTTCCATTCCTCTGGGTCAGGAGTGTTGGGATCTGAGGTAGGTGCCATGGTGGCAGGGGTGACAGGCTACACAGCAGTGGGTACCAGCGTTGGTGTGGCCAGTCTGGGACAATCAGGATTGCCCTCGGGTTTTCCTCCCTTATTTTGAGCAGTACCCTTGTAATGAGTGGTAGAGGGGGAAATGCATAAACCGAGAGGTTTACCCACTGGAAGGATAGAGCATCCACTTTACAGGCCTAGCTGTGAGGTTCCCTGGTGCAGACTTTGCTGAGCTGATGATTGGAGTGGGAAGCAAATAGGTCCACCTTCGGGGTGCCTCATTTCTGGGTTACAAGGGTGAAGGTTCTATGGTCTAGCTGCCACTCGTGTGGGTCTAACAGGTTTCTGCTTAAGTTGTCTGCCAGAGAGTTTAGGAAGCCTGGCAGGAATTGTGCTAGCAGGTGTAGCTGCATGGCTGAGGCTATGTGCCAAAGGGTCATGGCGAGCCTGCAGAGTGAAAAGAGTGAGTCCCTCCCTCCTTGTTGATATACCACATCACTGTGGTGTTGTCTGCTTTGATCAGTAGAGGCCCAGGTGACAGTAGGGGTCTGAAAGCTGTCATGGCGTGCTGAACTGCTAGCATCTCTTTTTGGCTGATGTGTAGATGTATTTGATTTGGGCTCCAATGGCCCTGAATGCATCTGCTGTACAGGTGTGCACCCCAGGCATAGTCTGATGCATCTGTGGTGAGGGTCTAGGTGGCGTGGAGATGCGAGATGGGAAGTCCCTTGTTGTGGTTGCATGCTGCTGCCCACCAAAGAAAATTTTTCCTTAGACAAGGTATCACTGGTATGACAGTTTCCAAGTCTTGAGAGTGTTGACACCAAAGGCTTTTTTATGTACCATTGTAGTATGGAATGAGTACAATGCAGGAGGCCATGAACCCTAGAGCTTGCAGGATTTTCCTTGCAGATAACTGGGTTCTGGTGGCTAGTTGAGAGAAGCAGCCTGTCAGGTAGGCTTGTTTTTCTGGAGTAAGGAATGCCATCTGGGATGCTGTGTCCAGGCTTGCTCCCAGGAATACAATTTTTTTTTTGTGTGGGGACTAGTTTTGATTACTTTTTGTTGTTTTGTTGATAGTATACTCCAGGGAGGTCAGCAGGTCCTTTACAAAGGTCAGGTGCTGTAACAGCTTTTCCTGCCTGCCTGAATCAGGCAATCATCTAAGTAGGGGGTACATTTAAATATTTCTTTGTCTGCAAAAAGCAATGGCTGGAGTCAGGCATTTTGTGAAAACTCTGGGAGCAGTGGATAAGCCATAGGAAAGAACAGAGAACTGAAAGTGCACAGATCCTGCCATGAAAAGTAAATATTTCCTGCAAGATTCCCTGATTGGGATGTGTAGGTAGGCCTCTTTTAGGTCTAGTGTGGCTAACCAAGCATCCTTGGAAAGCATAGGAAGGAGCTGCTGGAGGGTGAGCATTTTGAATTTTGGTAGCACCAGAAGGTGCTTAGAATGGAGAGATCGAGGATTGGGCGCCAGGTGCCCTCTTTTCTGGGTACCAGGAAGAGTCTGGAATAGAGACCTTGGCCTATCTGTTCTGCAGGAACATGTTGCATTGCCCACATGGAGAGCAGGGAAAGGACTTGCTTTTTGGCCTCTGCCCATTGATTTGGAGGAAGATCTGGGAACCCCTTTGGAGTTGGAAGTGTGTGGAAATAAAATTTGTATCCCTGGGACACTATGTTGAGGACCCATTGGTTGTTGGTAATAGAGGCCCAGTTGCTTGCATGGAAGAAGAGTTTTCTTCCTAGGGGCACAAGCAGGTGGGCAGAGGTAAGGGGTGCAGGTGTAAAGTCATTGTAAGTTCTTACCATAAGGGGGTGGCTTTGCACTCCCTGTTTTTGAAGAGGAGGAGCTCCACTGCTTAGATCTCTGCATTCCCTGGGGCTGCTGTCTGGGGGGGGGGGGGGTCTGTTTGTGTCTGGTCTGGGCTGAGCTGGCCTGGAGGGGGCAGGAAAGGACCAGTGCTTGGAGTGGCAATGCCTGCTGAACTTCGGAGGCTGGACCTGTAAGAAATCTTTAACTGTCTCTGCATAGACTTAGCTTTTTCTTCCATCTTTTTTAAGACCTCTTCTGCCTTGGTGGCAAATAAATTGTGTTTGTTCAATGGTGCGTCCAATATTTTGGATTTGACATGGTTTGGCAAGGTCTGTTCCTTAAGCCAAGCATGCCTTCTAAGGACAGAACCAGTGACTGCTGCCCTGCAAGATGCTTCTAGGGCATCAAAGCCACATTGCAAGGTGTGCTTAGTAACTTGACTTTGCAAAATGATTAGCTCTTGTAATTCTTTATTTTCTGCACAAGCAGGAAAGGAAAATATTGAGGAGTTCCATGGTATGCTGCTGATATTTCAGCATGCGGAACTGGCAATTTAATGCTCTAATGGCAAGAGCAGCAGAGGTGTATACTTTTTTACCTCATCTGTCTAAAGCTCAGGAATCCCTGTCTGAGGGGGTGGGATTCTTAGCGGAGGTTGCTTTAATTCCTTTAGGTCCTTGAGAGATGACCTCTGGGTCAGCAGTAGGATTTTTGGAAAGGAATCTGCGAGAGTCAGGGACTCCGTAGTACCAGTTAGGTTTCTTGGCAGCAGGAGGAAAGGTGTCAGGAGTCAAACTGGATTCCATAAAAACATCATCCACAACATGGAGGACAGGAGGAATTGCCAAAGGTCTGTGCTGTGGTAAATCTAAGAATTCACAGAGTCTCTTTTTTGACTGAGGATAGTTTTGACATTCCCATTGGAAATGCTCCCTTACAGTATGAAGGGTTTCCCCAACAAGTCTATTTCTTTTGGAAGGGGTAGCCTGGCTTCCCCTAATAAGTATAACAAGGTCTTCCACCATTTGTAGCATTTGAGATTGAGGTAAGAAAGCAGGTGCCTGAGCTTGGGTCGTTGGTTTTTTGGGCGTAGTTTGTACCCTGGGCCTTAGAATCTCGGTAGTTTTAGAAAGAACTGAAGACGCGAAATAAGTCATTGGTCTGTATCGAGTTTCGGAAGTGCGAAGTACTTCCTCGGAAGCTGATGCTTGCTCAGCAGCTCCGGACCCATCCAAGGTAGAGACATCAGCAGGATCCTTAGTCGAAGAAGAGTCTCGTGCCATACTGGACTCCAAAAGGGTCTCAGTAGCGGCCTGCGAATCCACAGAAGTGAGCATCAAGGGCTGTAAAAGCACCTCAATGAGGACTGGAGAACTGATGACTAGCTTAATGGACGCGTCGTCGGCAGTTTTGGACCTGTGCGGTCTGTTTCTGTCTTTATCCTTACTTTTTTTTTGGAAGATCGGTAGTCGTATGGCTTACTGAAGCCATATCAGTATTCGAGGGCAGAGAGAAAATATCTTGCTACAATAAGGGCCCAACGACATATAGTTCTGGCATTGAATAAAGCACAAAAGCGACAGCGAGGGACGTTGTGGTCTGGGCCTAAACAGGTGACGCAGTAACAATGGAAGTCTCGGTGTGTTATTTGCTTTCCACAGGCGAGACAATTGTAAACTTTTTCTGACACTGGTTAGAGCAAGAAAAAAGGCTCTCCAACGGGGCACTTCGCTTTAGAAAACTTCAACGTCAATTCGGAAACGAAAACTCAGGTAGTGACTGACTGGCACACGTGCGAACTGCTTCTGCTTCGGGCTCCTCGGCAAGAAAGACTGATGTAATGGCTTTGGCTGCCTGACTTTATACCACTGACGACCTGATGTCAGTCCTGGAGCGACAGCAACCGATGCAGAAATACTAAGCCTCTGGTATTCGGGCCGGCTGAGGGCTACCCCTGGAAGGATAACCCAAATGTAATGACTGCAACAGTGAAAGACGAAGAACATCACCTTCTGTATTCAGTGGACTACCACTGATATGGTAACCAGGTTTTTCACAAAGGGGATAACGACATTTTTTTTGGCATTGAGCTTAAGGCCATGGTTTTGACACCAGTTGTTGGTCTCAGTGAGGCCTTTCTGTAGGAGGTCAACATCACTTGGGGAGTTAATAACAGCACCCAACTTGTAATCATCTGCAAACTTTGTCAGCCAGAGTCTCTGGGTTGGCCTGGACTTCAGAGAAGTAGATAAACAGGAGAGGACCCAGGACCGAACCCTGTGGGACTCCACTCATGACTGGTCGGCAGTCTGACTTGGAGTCAGCTACTTTCACACTGTGAGTTCTATCTGTGAGAAAGTTTGCAACCCACCTAGGTGATATAGTGGTTGACGCCTAGCTTAGTCAGTTTTTCTATGATTCCTGAGTGGGGAATGGTATCAAAGGCCTTGGCCAGATCAAGGTAGGCTGTATGAACCACCCTGCCTTCATCCACAGCTCTGGTGACTGACTCAAAGAAGTCAACCAGGTTGAGCAGGCATGATCTACCCTTCACAAAACCAAACTGTTTGATCCAGATTTTAGGGATTCCCTATATCCTTGTTTATTAGGTCCATGATGATGCGTTCCATAGCTTTGCATATCAGACTCATCAGGCTAATGGTGTGATAGTTCCCAGGGTCTGTAGTCACTCCTCCTTTGTGGAGAGGGTTGACTGCAGCAGTGCGCCATTCAGTAGGGACAAAGCCTGAGGTGAGGCTGTGATTGAACAGGTCACACAGGTGAGGTGCCAGTTCACTCTGTAGTTCATGCAGAACACAGCCAGGGATATTGTCACCTATGACTAGTGTATTGGGCATGCTGTTTTGCCTTAGTGGCTTTGGTTGAGTAGCACACTGTTTAGGAGAGTTGCGTCTCATGATTAGTGTTGTGGTGGTCAAGTGCACTTCTACCCTGGAGGTCACTGCTGTTTTAGGCAGATTTTTACTGAGAGCCTCCGCGAAGGTGGGTGTGTGGTTTGTGTTTTTATGTGAAGGCAGTGCTGGTGTGTGTTCTGGAGGGCTGTGTGTTCCATGTGGTGTGGTGCCAAGTGCAGACTTTCTCCTCTTGACCAGCTATTCCGGTCTTGGCTAGAGAGTGCATGGCTTCCAATTTGGATATACAAGTGCATCTCTCGCAAGTCTGAGTGTTGGGAGGTAAGAGGAGATGGTTGTCAGTGTACATGAGGCAGTTGCTAAATTGCCTCAGGATGCCCAAGTTCACCAGGTTAATAGGAGAAAGCACAAGGAACTGACCTTTAGACATGCCTGGAGGGGAGGGCATTAATAATAAGTACTGGAGCTGTTTCTTTGTAGAACATTTAGTGCTGGTAGCACTTTTGTGTGCCCACAGGAAACAATTTTTAAACCCAGAGGGTCTGTCTGACATCTTAAAACTGCCGAAAACAAAAAGTACTAAGAAATATCACCCTAGTAAAAGTTAAGAAAACAACCTAGCCATACGAACAGAAAAAACACTGTTTTGAAGGAAAGAAGAGAAAGAAAGAAAAAGGAAATGCTACCAACAATGGTAGACAAGGTACTCAAAAGAGTAGAAACAAATACCAGCAATGGAAACAAGAAGAGTATCGAAATAGTAACAGACACTAAAAGAGAAGGAGACTTGGCTAAGAACACTAAAATATGGGAGGCTGGAAGAAGAAAGGCAATATATGAAAATTAATGAACTCACAAACACTAACAATAAAGAAAACTCTGAAGACCACTCAAAAAAAAAAAAAGCTTGAGAACTAGGAATCTGTGTCCAATACCATTGACGGCAACAGAGATCTGAGGTACGTTAAGTTGGCAAGGCATTGTGGGTAAAGGAAGGAGCTTGAGAGTTCTAGGACCCACTGATCTGATAGAAGAGGTCAAGTCAGATCAGGGTCTCTGATCTGAACACATTAGTTGAGGAACTAATGAAAATTACATCAGATTACAAGTTATCCTCAGAATATAACATCTGGACTTTGACTGTACATCTACAGTCGTTGCAAATTATGTACATCTTTTTCTGATTTTTTACTTTACTATCTAGTCCACATTCTGCTGCAGATCAGCAAAAGTCCTAACAAAATTAAACACTTGCATATTCATGACTTGCAGAGATCTTTAGAGCAGACCAGAATGGTATTTTAAGCTCCAAAAAAATCTTGATCTGAATTTTGGGCAGCCAGCACAGTTTAAGTAATCCAAACAGGATAGAAAGTTAGCCACCCATTCAGAACACTGTTTGTTACTGCAGTTTGGACAACTACAGAAGCAAAAGAAAGAGATGGTAATACTGGCAAGTGTTGCACAAGTTTTGGAATAAGCAGATTTTTAAAGTCTGTCACAGGCAACTTCTTCTGCCTTCTGAGATATCAGAAGACTTTTTGCATGTCAAATTAAATCACTGCAGTAGAAAAAGCCACAAAACTAACATCCAGGATAAATGAAATGGCTTGTGACCCAAGCAAGTTCCCGATGTTCCACAGTGGCATCATAATTAGTAACAAACTGTTTATCCATCTGAGAAGCGTCTGTATGAGCCACTAAACAACTCTCCCCAGTTAATCATTTGATTCTGCCAAGTCTTTCACTTGGTTGCTCTCAGATAGGGAAGGGTTACAAATTTGAGCTGCAGTCAGTTGAAACACTTTAAAGAAGTATAAAGGTCCAGCTACACTTGCTAGATGCGCCAGTTCTTTAGAACAAATGCAAAGACATTACCCACCAACTTTTTGGGGTGCTTGCTGATGTGTTTTTTAGTAATTTGCAGTGGTTGCACAGCTGTGTTCCCTTTTCCACAAGTTTGCTTGCTCATGTTCTGATAGCAAAAATGAGAGCAATAATGTCCAATAAAAGAGTTCCAAACTAAGACGTGGCAGTAACTCTTAGCACCTCTACTGAAGTTTCTTGTACTGAAAGATTAAATTCAACTTTATAAAAAGTTATAATATGCTCTGTGTGACTACCCATTCATACTGACAGCTGGCTAGAGAGCAGCAGTCAGGCAAGCCCTCCAGGATTCTGGTGGTCCCCCCAGATGAAGAGCCACAGCATTCCTGCTAGTTCTTTCCAGACTGCTTGACATTTCTGTGGCTGCTGATCCCATTTGTCTCGCACCTGATGTGGACTCTTCTGTGTATATGCAAAATTGTGTTCATGGTGTTTTGAAATTAATATAGACCATGTCATGGATTTTATCTTCCTTTTCACTGTCCCACAGTTTTTCCTTAATCTTGAAACTGAACAACTGGGTCTGTTAAAGGAGGCATTAAACAAGGATGCCTTAAAACACTCAGCAAAATCAGTAATGGCAGTGTCCTCAGCACTTAACAAAAGAGACAATATGGTAGTTACCACAGAAAAAAAAGTTTGACTTTTCAATCACCAGTGAGCTTTCTCCAGCATCTTACTCAGTTCATTCATAAACTAAAAATGGGAGTGCAGCATGTATGAAATGCAGTGCAGTGCCCTAATGGAAAAGGTACAGGATATGTACAGCTGCTTCCTGAAATGGTCCAACTCCCAGGATACCATAACACAAGGGGTCTGCTGAGCTAGAACAGACTTTTTTAAAGATATGTTGCAGCGAAACTTTAATTAATGGTAGGAAATTATAGGATTCTGAATCCAGACAATCCTTAGGCAGTTGTGATATCCCAACCAGGCTGCTATGCTCAGTGCCATTTCACCAGTGTCTTACTAAAGTTCACTAAACAAAAGAACCATCCTGTCAGGAGGGACAGAAGGCTAGAAAGACAACTGGGAGATCAGAATGTCTCTTGAAAACCCTCACTGGAGATGTACCATCTCCCACCATATCTGCACCATTTTCAATATCTCTCTGAATTTGGGGGTGTAGGGCATTCCCAGGATGAATCAATATGCTTCTTCTTGTACATCTGCTTCCCTCTCTTCTTCAGTGGGAACAAATCTGGGGGGGGGGGGGGTACCCAGACCTCCTGGGAGGATCCCATATCTCTATGCTTAGAAGGATAAAGAACTCCTGGAAGATTCCAGCTAGTCTTGACTCACAACCAGGACTTCAGCAGACACTGTGGAGGGCAATGCTATGAATTCTGCAACACTGACAACTCAATTTCAAGAACTCTCTCTGGCCCAGGGACATCAGTGCTGAATTGTTAGGCCTGATGCCAACTGTCACAGGCATATGTACTACTGCCATCATCTGGCGACCATAACAGCTAGCAACATTTTAAGGAAATCTGTAATCAGAACCCAGCACTGATCCAATTCAAAAAATGGTACAAAAAATGGCATCAAATCTTGTCAACTGCATGACCTCTGCCATCAAGGCCAAAAGACGACTCATTGTCAAAGGAAGTGGTACCAATCTTGCCATCAACAAGGAACAGTTGTGTACACTTACCGTAAATGTAGATGCTCGAGTGTATTCACTGTTGCAGTCATCACATTTGGGTTATCCCTGCCAGGGTAGCCCTCGGCCGGCCCGAATACCAGAGGCTTAGTATTTCTGCGTCGGTTGCTGTCGCTTGAGGACTGACGTCAGGTCGCCAGTAGTATAAAGTAAGACAGCCGACGCCATTACATCAGTTGTTCTTGCCCTAACCTGTCAGGAGCCCCCAAAGTAAAGGCCAGGTTCTAGTGGAAGAACCCAACAGTGGAAAATAAATACCAATATGTCCCTTGTAAGGAAAGATAGAGAATAAAGGGGGACGGAGGGAGGGAAACCAGGACTGCAACAGCGAATACACTAACATCTACACTTATGGTTGGTGTACACAACTGTACTATGTTCTTCATGTTTCACTGTTGCAGTCATCACATTTGGGTAGATTCCCAAAGCGGAGGAAATGGGTGGAGGCAGTCAAGGAAGCTAGCGGCTGGCTAGGATGCCCTGCAAGACTGCAGAGACAAACCCTGCCCTGGATTTGGAGAAGATAGGCAGGTGGTAATGCTTGGTAAAAGTGTGAACAGATGTCCAGGTGGCAGCCTCAAGGATGTCCCTCGTGGGGACTCCTCTTAGGAAAGCTGCAGAGGTGGAGGCTGCTCTGGTGGAGTGTGTCCTGACCCCTTTGGGGGGAGGCTTTGCATGTTGTTTGTAGCAGACATGGATGCAGTGTGCTATCCATTTGGAAATGGTTTGGAGATGGCTTTGCCTTCTGCCCCTGTTGCAAAACTAACCAGCAATTGATCAGACTTTCTGAAGGATTTAGTCCTGTTGAGATAGAATCTGAGCTGTCTGTGCACATCTAGAGAGTGCAGGATCCTTTCCCCCCTTGTTCTGAGGATTAGGAAAAAAGGTGGGCAGATGAATGGATTGGTTGAGAGCCACATTGGACACCACCTTGGGCATGAAGAATGGGTTAGTTCTGAGGGATACCCTGTCTGCATGGAAGATGATGAAGGGTTCCACAGCCATGAATGCTTGCAAGCTCAGAGACTTTTCTGGCTGAAGCGATGGCCAGAAGGAAAGCTGTCTTCCAGGAAAGAAATTTTAGCTCTGCAGAAGAAGCTGGTTCTAAAGGGGGCAGGGTGTGCTTTTCCAAGACAATCCCAAGCTGGCGTTGGTGCCCTTCTGGGGGGTCTCACGTTGCTAGCCCCTCTGAGGAACTGTTTGATCAAAGGGTGTGAGAAAAGGGGCTGCTCAGTGGGAAAATGAGCAGAAATAGCAGAAGTATCAATTTTTATAGAGGAGAAAGAGAGACCACTGTGTAGTAGGTCAGCTAAGTAATTCAGGATGAGAGGGATGGAGGGCTGTGCCATATTGGCTCCCTTAACCTGGATCCAGGTGCAGAACCTTTTCCATTTATCTGCATAAGACTTTCAAGTGCTAGGACGTCTGGCCTCATGGATAACATCCAGAACCTGTTAACTTAGAATGGCAGATTGGTTCAGGGTTAGGGAATAAGCCAAGCTGCCAAAATGACTGTCCGCAATTTGGGATGCATGAATTCCCCTTCCCTCTGTGTCAGGAGGTTTGGAATCTCAGGAAGATGCCATGGAGGCATGCTGTCCAGCAAGGGGTACCAGTGTTGTTGGGGCCAGTCTGGAGCTATAAGAATGGCCCTTGGTTTTTCTTCCCTTATTTTGAGCAGCACCCTGGGGATGAGAGGTAGGGGAGGAAAGGCATAGACCGATAGACTGACCCAGGGGAAGGACAGGGCATCTACTTTCCAAGCCATGCAGTGATGCTTCCTGGTGCAGAATTTTCTGAGCTGATGGTTGGTGTTGGAGGCAAAGATGTCGACCTTTGGGGTTCCCCATTTCTGAGTTATTAGGGTGAAGGTACTTCTGTTGATTTGCCACTCGTGTGGGTCCAGAAGGTTTCTGCTTAATTGGTCTGCCAGAGAGCTGAGAAAGCCTGGTAGGAATTGTACTAACAGGTACAGTTTCATGGAAGAGGCTGTGAGCCAAAGGGTCAGGGACAGCCTGCATAGAGGGAAGGAGTGAGTCCCTCCCTGCTTGTTGATGTACACATCACAGTGGTGTTGTCTGTTTTGATCAGGAGAACCCCTGGAGAGAGAAGGGGTTTGAAAGCTATCAAGGTGTGCTGCACGGCCATCATCTCTTTTTGACTGATGTGTACAGGGATTTCCTGAGGGCTCCATTGGCCCTGTATGCACCTGCTGTCCAGGTGTGCACCCCAAGCATAGTCTGATGCATCTGTGGTGAGGGTCTGGGTGGCGGAGGGTGGACAGAAGGCCAGTCCCTTGTTGTGGGAGTATGCTGTTGCCCACCAATGAAATTCCTTTCTGAGGCAAGGAATTATAGGTAGAAGAGTTTCCAGGTCTTGAGAGTGTAGACACCAAAGGCTCTTTAGGTATCACTGAAGTTTCCTCATATGCAGTCTGGCACATGGAATGAGTAGTGCATAGGATGCCATGAACCCCAGAGCTTGCAGGATCTTTCTTGCAGATAGCTGGGGCCTGGTGGGTAGTTGAGAGAAGTAGCTTGTTAGGAAAATGTGTTTCTCTGGTGTAAGGAATGCCATCTGGGATGCGGAGTCCAGACTTGCTCCTAGGAAGATTACCTTTGGGTGGGCACCTATTTGGATTTCTCTTTGTTGATTGTGTATCCCAGGGAGGTTAGCAATGTATTTACAAAGGCCAGGTGCTTGAGCAGCTTTTCCTGGCTGTCTGCCTGAATAAGGCAATCGTCTAAGTAAGGGTAAATTTTAATATTTCTTTGTCTGCAAAATGCAATGGCTGGAGCCAAACATTTTGTAAAAACTCTGGGAGCAGTAGATAAGCCAAAGGGAAGCACAGAGAACTGAAAGTGTTGTGATCCTGCATAAATCCCCGATAGGAATGTGGAGGTAGGCCTCTTAGAGCTAGGGTGGCTAGCCAAGCGTCCTTGGAGAGCATGGGTAGAAGCTGTTGGAGGGTGAGCAAAAGGTGTTTAGAATTGACAAGATTGAGAATGGGGGCGCCAGGTGCCCTTTTTTCTGGGTGCCAGTTTTGGAGTAGAAGCCTTGGCCTATCTGTTCTGCAGGAACATACTCTACTGCTCTCATGGAGAGAAGAGAAAGGATTTGCTTTTGAGCATCTGCCCATTGATTTGGAGGAAGATATGGGAACCCTTTTGAGGTTGGAAGGGTATGAAAGGAAAACTTGTATCCCTGAGACACAATGCTCAGAACCCCTCAGAACCCATTGGTCCTTGGCTATGGTGGCCCAGGTGCTAGAGTGAAATGAGAGGTTTCCTCCTAGGGCTAAGTGAGGGTTGGCAGAGGGGGGAGGAGGAGGAGGTGAGTCACAGAGTTCTTACCATAAGGGGGTGGCTTAGAACTCCCTGGTTTTGAAGTGGAGGTGGTCTAATTCTTGGATCTCTGCATTCCCTGGGGCTGCTGCCTGGGTGGTCTGTTGCCACAGGGCCTAGTCTGGGCTGGTTTACTGAACCTAGGGGGCTGGACTTGTAAGAAATCCTTAACTGTTTGCATAGATTTTACTTTTTCTTCCATCTTTTTTAAGACCTCTTCTGCCTCAGTGCCAAACAAGTTATCTTTGTGCAAGGGGGCATCCAACAATTTAGATTTTACATGGTCTGGCAGGGGTTGTTCCTTAAGCCATGCATGTCTTCTAAAGACAAATCCAGTGACTGCTGCCCTCCAAGAAGCTTCTAGGGCATCAAAACCACAGTGCAAAGTGTGCTTAGTTACTCATTTTGCAGAATGCATTAAGTCTTCAAAATCTTTAGAATCTGTCCAAGCAGGAAGGGAAGACATTTTTTGTTTAAGGAGTTCCAGGGTATGTTGCTGAAATTTCAGCATATGGAAGTGACAATTTAGTGCCCTGACAGCAAGAGTGGCTGAGGTGTATACTTTTTTTTACCTCATCTCTCCAATGATTGGAAATCCCTGTCTTGAGGGTGTAGGATTCTTATCGGAGGTTGCTTTAATCCCTTTTGGCCCTTGAGAAATTACCTCAGGGTAAGCTGTTGAATTTTTTAAAAGATATTTGTGTGAGTCAGGGACTCTATAGTACCTGTCTGATTTTTTGGGAGCAGGAGGTAGGATGTCAGGAGTCGAGCTGGATTCAAGGAAAACATCATCCACAACATCCAAGACTGGTGGGATGGCCAAGGGTCTGTGGTGTGGAAGATCTAAGAATTCCCTGAGTCTCTTTTTAGACTGAGGGTAGTCCTGACTCTCCAATTGGAAATGCCCCCTTAAATTATGCAGGGTTTCCCCCAAAGGAAAAATCATCTGGGGGAGAGGCTGAAGGAATGGAGTCCTCTGCATCAGAATCCTCATAAGTTGAGGGAGGTTGCATGTCTTCATAGTCAGATGCATCAGATTCATCTAACTCTTGTTCAAACAAAACTACAGGGGGCTGGTCTCTTTTCCTTTTTGAGGGGGTAGCTTGGCTTCCCCTGATCAGCATGATAAGTTCTTCCGCCATTTTAAGCATTTGAGGCTGAGGCATGGTAGCATGCGCCTGACAGTGGATTGTCAGTTTCTTGGGTGTGGTACGAACCCTGGGCCTAAGAAACTCGGTCATTTTTGAAAGAACGGTAGTCGTTAAAGAAGACGTCGGTTTGTGCCGAGATTCGGTAGTGCTAAAGACTTCTTTGGAAGCCGGTGCCTACTCAGTGGCTCCGGACCCATCCAAGGTAGAGACGACCGCATGATCCTTAGTCAAAGAAGAGTTTTGTGGCATACCAGACTCCGAAAGGGTCTTGGTAGTGGCCTGTGAATCAACAGAAGAGGGCATCAGGGGCTGCGAAAGCACCTCACAGAATACTGGAGAACTGACGACTTAGCTTAACGGAAGCTTCGTTGGTAGGTTTGGACCTGTGCGGTATCTGTCTTTATCTTTATGTTTTTTCAGAAGATCTACTGTTGGATGGCCATATTGGAATTTGAAGACTGTAAAAGAAAATATCTGGCTACAATAAGGGCCCAATGATGGCTAGTTCTGGTGTTGAACAAAGCACAGAAGTGACAATGGGGGACGTTGTGGTCTGGGCCTAAACAAGTGACGCAGTAAGAGTGGAAGTCTCGGTGTGGTATCAGCTTTCCACAGGCGAGACAATTGTTAACTTTTTCTGACATCGGTTAGTGCAAAAAAAAAGGTTCCTCAAAGGGGTACTTAGCTTTAGAAGACTTCAACTTCAGTTCAGAGAGGAAAACTCAGGTAGCGGCCGACCGGCACATGTGCAAACTGCTTCTGCTTTGGGCTCCATGGCAAGACAGACTGATGTAATGGCGTTGGCTGCCTTACTTTATACTACTGACGACCTGACGTCAGTCCTCAAGCGACAGCAACCGGTGCAGAAATACTAAGCCTCTGGTATATGGGCCGGCTGAGGGCTACCCAGGCAAGGATAACCCTAATGTGATGACTGCAACAGTGAAACGCGAAGAACATCAACAATGCTTACATGGAAAGTACTGAAAGTAAAAGTTGTGATAAAGATTTATCCCAGACATTGATGGCACATGTATCTAAGCAGATTCCAGTGTCTGCATGCTGTGACCATTCCTGACCTCGCTTGTCTGGGCTCAGAAAAGCAAGCCAAAGAAAAGGTATCAGGCAAAGTGGATAAGACTAAAGGATCCATATGCAATGGAAATAGAGGGGAAGGAAAAGACTTCTTCTGACCCTATGCCTGCAACCATGCCTTCAATATTTCAGACAATATCAACTGTAACTGATTGACTGTACCTGATCACACTGACCTAACAGAAGGAGGTCTAGTGGAGGCTGGCCTGCCCAGCTTAGTCTCAGAATTGTATTTCTTCGGAATCTAAGTCTAGCATGTCTCTCCTCAACTTCACTCAATATCAAAGTAGAAACTCCACAATCAGAATGCAAGTCAGTCTCACCTTTCTGGCAGGAACTGGAGTGGACTCCTTTGAGGACAGAGTTATCAGATTCCTTCATTGTCTTCAGAGTCCTTTCTTTGGATTTTGCTTCTGAGAACTCCAAAACTGCCTGTTTAGAGTCCTGCCAGAAAGGTGTCCCACAAGGGAAAGATGTGCTGTGGGATAACTCTTTTCATACAAGTTTATTTCTGTTATTGATCAAGGTGTGTTTACTAAGAAAATTGTGACATATTTAAGGCATTTAAGTGATCAGCACCTTAATGGACAACGGGAAAGCTTCATTTTCTTGACACCACTTTCACTGAATCCCAATTCATTGAAACTACTTTGTCAAAGTCACTTTCAGTGATAGTAGAGAATTCCAATCTCTCCACTGCCATGTGGCCTCAGAGTACGTACATTCAAATTTGAGGGGGGCCCCCTCCCACACACACACACTTGCGGTGCAAAGGGGCTTGCCATTGCAAAAAA
The DNA here is from genome assembly GCF_019279795.1 of Protopterus annectens. Classification (NCBI taxonomy): domain Eukaryota; kingdom Metazoa; phylum Chordata; order Ceratodontiformes; family Protopteridae; genus Protopterus; species Protopterus annectens. Next base: position 1,735,362,046 of record NC_056737.1, read on the forward strand.
AAAAAAAAAAAATTTGAGGTTTGATGAAAATTATTTTGGTATAATATCTTCCATGAAACTGGATTTGGCAAAAGTGTTGTTGATCTATCAACATGAATCCATACACAGTGCAGAGCATGTCTGTCCTACGATGGAATTGTACGTCTACAGAGCTCACATTTTTAAAACATGGTGTTTTTCCATAACAATCTGCTAAACAAGAGTCACACACTTAACGAAGTAAAACACTAAAATGGCAACAATTAAACAGTGCAGAAAATTCCAGCTCAAAATCAGATGGGCAACTATACAAACAGATGCACCCCAGGAAAAAAAGAAGAATGTAAGGGTGTGACAGTAGTCACATACCGACAACAGGGGAAAATTGAAGAATGTGACCTGAAAGATAAGGACAGAAGATCAATTGTAATGTAGTATAAAAACCTCAGAGCCAGCAAAAGGGAAGCAAAAATCTTTGCAAAGAAAATACTAAGAAACCTGGGGTCTTTTCTCAATGTGAGCTCAGTCAGCAGTAATGTGGATCTGGAGGAGTTAAGAGAGAAAGTACAGTTGTGTACAATTGCCATAAATGTAGATTTTCAAATGTACTCACTGTTGCAGTCATCACCTGTGGGTTATCCCTTGCTGTGGTAGCCCTCGGCCAGCCCGAACACCAGAGTCAATGTTTTTCTGCCTCGGCTGCTGTCGCTTGCTGTCTGACGTCAGGTCGTCAGTGCTATAAAGGAAGGCAGCCGACACCATTACATTAGTTTTTCTTGTCCTAACCAGTCAGAGGCAACAGTGAATACACTTGAACATCTACATTTATGGTAAGTGTACACAACTGTACTATATTCTTCATGTTTCACTGTTGTAGTCATCACCTGTGGGAGGATTCCCAAAGCTGAGGAGAGGGGTGGTAGGATTAGTAAGAGACCTAGGAATGGGTCAGCATGCCCTGCAAAACTGCAGAGTCAAACCCTGCCTTAGCCTTAGAAAATAGAAGTAGGTGGTAATGCTTGGTAAAGGTATGGACAAAAGTCCAGGTGGCAGCTTCCAGGATGTCCCTGGTGGGAACTCCTCTGAGGAATGCTGTGGAAGTGGAGGCTGCCCTAGTGCAGTGGGTTTGAATAGACTTGAGTGGGGCTTCCCATGGAATCTGTAGCAGAAATGGATACAGTGTGATATCCATTTTGAAATGGTTTATTTGGAAATTGGCTTCCCTTCTGCCCCTCGGGCAAAGCTGACAAGTAGTTGGTCTGGTTTCCTGAAGGGTTTAGTATGGTTCAGATAGCATCTGAGCTGTCTCTGCATGTCCAGTGAGTGCCAAATTCTTTCTCCCTTGTTTTGAGGGTTAGGAAAGAAGGTGAGTAGATGTATGGCCTGGTTGAGAGTTACATTAGATACCACCTTGGGCATAAAAAGGAGGGATTAGTCCTCAGGGAGACCCTGTCTGGATGGAAGATGAAGAAGGGCTCAATGGGCATCAGTGCATGAAATTCTGAAACCCTTCTGGCTGAGGTGATAGCTAGGAGAAAAGCAGTCTTCCAGGAGAGGTATCGGAGTTCTGCTGAAGTAGAAGGTTCGAAGGGTGGTAAAGTTAGTTTTTCCAAAAAATAATTCAGATCCCAGGCCAGAGTGGGTGGCCTTCTGGGAGGTCTGATGTTAGAAGCCCCTCTGACGAATTGTTTAATCAAAGGATGGGAGAACAGGGGCTGTTCTGTATCAAATTGAGCTGAACTGGCTGAGGTGTGGATTTTAATAGAGGAGAAGGAAAGGCTACTATTAAGTAGCTTCACTAGGAGGTCCAGGATAAGAGGGGTGGGAAGGTTGTGAGGTACTGCTCCCCCTCTGGACTGGCTCCAGGAGCAGAATCTTATCCATTTTTCTGTGTAAGATTTTCTGGTGATGGGTCTTCAGGCCTCTATGATAATGTCTAGGACCCGTTTACTTACCAGGGGTCCCTTGTTTGCCTTTATAGTATTAGCCATGCTGACAGTTTGAGAGTCTGCATGTCTGGGTGCAGCATCTCCACCCCACCTGAGTTAAGAGGTTTGAGATCAGGGGAAGCTGCCTGGCAGGCTGTAAGGTCAGGCTGTGCAGTAAGGGGTACCAGTGTTGTCTGGGCCAATCTGGAGCAATGAGGATGGCCTTTTGTCTCTCCTCCCTTACTTTGATCAGTACCTTGGGAATAAAAGGCACAGGAAGGAATGCGTACACAAAGAGGGTGTTCCAGGGGAAGGTCAAGGCATCCACCTGCCACCGCTAGATGGTGATACTCCCTGGTACAGAATTTTTTCAGCTGATGGTTGAGATGTGAAGCAAAGAGATACACCTCCGGAGTCCCCCATCCCTGAGTGGTTTGTAAAAAGATTTTTCTGTGGAGCTGCCATTCGTGGAGGTCCAGTAAGTTTCTGCTTAAGTGGTCTGCCAGGGTGTTGCTGATCCCTGGTAGGTATTGGGCTATCAGGTGCAGTCCCATGGAAGAGGCTGCCAGTCAGAGCTTCATGGCTAGCCTGCACAGAGGGTAAGATTGGGTCCCTCCCCGTTTGCTGATGTACCATATTATTGTGGTGTCTGTTTTGATAAGGGTAACCCCTGGCTTGAGATGGGGTTTGAAGGATATCGGAGCCTTTTGTACTCCCATCATTTCCTTCTGGTTGATTTGTAAGGGAAGGTGCTGGGTATTCCAAAGACCTTGGGTGCATCTGCCTTCTAGGTGAGTGTCCCAAGCTATGTCTGAGGCGTCAGTGGTAATGGTCTGCTGGGTTGGGCTGAGGGTGAAGGAAAGATCCTTGTTCTGGGCACAGGCCTCTCCCCTCCAAAGAAACTCAGCCCTTATACAGGGGATCAGAGGTAGAGAGGTCTCTAGAGGTTGAAAGTGCTGACACCAAAGGTTCTTTAGGTACCACTGAAGTTTTCTCATGTGAAGCCTGGTCAGAGGAATTAGAAGGATGCAAGATACCACGTACCCCAAGGCTTGCAGGAACCTCCTCGCAGTGAGGTGACTTCTGGAAGCCAGCTAGGTAAAACAGAGGCAGAAAGCTCTGCTTTTCTAGAGATAGGAAGGCCATTTTGGATGCTGTATCCAGCAATGCTCCCAAGAAAATGATCTTCCTGGAGGGTGTTTGCCTTGATTTCGTCTTGTTGATGGTGTACCCTAAGGAGGTTAGGAGGGTTTTGACAAAAAGGACGTCCTTGAGGAGCTTTTCTTTGCAATCTGCCTGAATGAGGCAGTCGTCCAGATAAGGGTAAATTTGTATATTCTTCAGTCTGCAAAAGGTTATTACCAGGGCTAAGCATTTGGCGAATACCCTGGGAGCAGTAGATAAGCCAAAGCGTGGCGCACAGAACTGACAGTGTTGTGAGCCTGCTCTGAAGCAAAGGAATTTCCTGCAGGATTCCCTTATGGGGAGGTAGGCATCTTTTAGATTTAGGGTAACAAACCAGGCATTTTTTTGGTTGGCATAGGCAGCAGCTGCTGCAAAGTTAGCATTCTGAATTTGGGGACCACCAGAAAGGTGTTTAAAATGGATAAATCCAGGATGGGGCATCAAGTGCCCTCTTTTCTGGGCACAAGGAATAGCCTGGAATAAAAGCCTTTGCCTGTTTGATCTGAGGAGACATGTTCTACTGCCCTTTGGGATACGAGAGTTTGGACTTGATTCAATGCCTCTGCCCACTGATTTGGAGGTACGTCTGGGTACCCTCTTGGAATTGGGAGTTCGTTGAAGGAGAATTTGTATCCCTGAAAAATTATCTTTAAGACCCATTGGTCCTTTGCTACAGAATGCATTTTTTGCAGAGGCAGAGCCTTCCTCCTAGTATTTGGTGAGGGAAAAGAGGGCAGAGAGGGGATAGGGAGTCATTGAGAGATTTTGCAATAGAGGGATGGCTTAGAATGGCTTAAAACTCCCTGCCTTTGTAGTGGAAGTGGTCCACTGTTTGGTTCTCTGCTGTCCCTGGGATAGGAGTCTGGGTGGTCTGTCCCTGCGGGGCTTACCTTCCCCCTGTCTGCTAGGTGCAGGAAAGGATCAGTGTTCTGAGGGAAAATTTCTTTCCTGAACCTAGGAGGTTGTACCTGAAGGAAATCTTTTACTGTTTGCATAGATTTTGCTTTGTCTTCCATCTTTTTAAGTACCTTTTCTGCTTGTACTCCAAACAAGCGGTCCTTATCCAAGGGTACATCAAGTAATTTACATATGACATGATCAGGGAGAGGTTGTTCCTTCAACCATGCGTCTCTCCTAATGACAGATCCTGACACTGCTGCCCTGTTTGAGGCTTCTAGGACATCATATCCACAGTGTAATGAGTGTTTAGCCACTTGACAAGTAGAGTGCAGTAAATCTGCTAAATCTTTTGAATTGGCACAGTCAGGAAAGGTTGAAATCTTTTGTTTTAATAGTTCCAAAGTGTGTTGTTGATATTTAACATGTAGAACTGACAGTTGAGTGCTCTTTTAGCTAGGCTGCAGAGGTGTATACTTTTTTTTTATCCCATCTGTCCAGAGCTCTGCAGTCCTTGTCAGAAGGAATAGGATTCTTGCAGAACCAGCCTTGGCTCCTTTTGGTCCCTGTGTAATGACTTCCGGGTCTGCAGCAGGATTACTGCACATTTGTGAGAATCCAGTACTCTGTAATACCCATCAGGTATTCGGGGAGCAGGTGGGAGGGCGTCAGGAGTTAAGCTGGATTCATGGAAGACATCATCAACCACTTATATGATTGGAGGGATGGCCAAGGGTCTGTGCTGGGGCAGGTCTAGAAACTCTCTTAGTCTTTTCTTTAGACTAAAGGAAGTCCTGGGATTCCCAGTGGAAATGTTCCCTGAGGGTGTGAAGGGTTTCCCCAAAGGAAAGATCTTCTGGTGGGGAGGCAGAAGGAATGGATTCCTCTGCATCTGATTCCTCATAAGCAGAGGTTGTTCCTCTTCAAAATCTGAATAATCAGACTCCTCAGAAACCTGTTCTGTCAGTATTTCAGGAGAAAGGTCTCTCTTCCTTTTAGAAGATGTGGCCCGACTACCCCTGATAAGGGTGATAAGATCCTCCACCATTTTAAGTATTTGAGCTTGGGGTGGTGGAGCAGGAGTAAAATGTTGGCTAGAGGTAGTTTTCCTAGGAGTGGCCTTGCCTCTAGGCCTAAGAGTATCCATCGGTCTGAGAGAAACGGTAGTCGGAGAAGATGTCAGTTTTTGTCTAGATTCGGTAGTGCGAAAAACCTCTTCGGAAGCCGGTGCCTGCATCATGGCTCCTGACCCAACCAAGGCAGAGACCACCAAAGTTTCGGAAGACGAAGATTTCTGCGGTATACCGGACTCCGAAAGGGTCTGAGTAGAGGCCTCTGAAGGTATCAAACCAGGCATCAGAAGGCGCCTCACAGAATTCCGGAGAATTGACAACCTGCTTAGTGGTAGAGTCATCAGAAGGCTTAGCCTTGTGTGGTCTGTCTCTATCTTTATCCTTAGGTTTTTTCAGAATGTCTATGGACTGTTGGCTGATGGACGCCATTTCAGAATTTGAAGGCGAAAGATGAAAATACCTGGCTACAATAAGAGCTCTACGACGAATGGATCTCTCGTTAAAGAGGGCACAGAGCCGGCAACGGGGAACGTCGTGGTCTGAACCTAAACAAGTGACGCAGTATGAATGGAAGTCTCAGTGTGGTATTTGCTTACCACAGGCGAGACAATTGTCAACTTTTTCAGACATCAGTTAGTGCAAGGAAAAAAGGATCCCCAGCGGGGTACTTAGCTTTAGATGTTTTCAGCTGTAATTCAAGCTCTGATAGTGACCGACCGGCACACTTGCGAACTGATTCTGCTACGGGCTCCACGGCAAGAAAGACTGATTTATTTATTTATTTATTTTATTTGCAGTTGTTTAAACCAGGATAGTCCATTGGGCCTAAAGAACCCATTTTCAATGGAGTCCTGGGGAGAAAAGCTCCACATACAGATTATACAAAGATTATATTCCACATATACTGCTCCCATTTTTCTGTGTAAGATTTTCTGGTGATGGGTCTTCTGGCCTCTGTGATAATGTCTAGGACCCGTTGCCATGCTGACAGTTTGAGAGTCTGCATGTCTGGGTGCAGCATTTCCACCCGGGAAGCTGCCTGGGAGGCTGTAAGGTCAGGCTGTGCAGTAAAGGGGTACCAGTGTTGTCTGGGCCAATCTGGAGCAATGAGGATGGCCTTTTGTCTCTCACTCCCTTACTTTGATCAGTACCTTGGGAATAAAAAGGCACAGGAGAATCGTAGGGAATGCACAAAGAGAGTGTTCAGGGGAAGGTCAAGGCATCCACCTGCCACCGCTAGATGGTGATACAGCTGATGGTTGAGATGTGAAGCAAGAGATGCACCTCAGTCCCCATCCCTGAGTGGTTTGTAAAAAGATTTTCTGTGGAGCTGCCATTCGTGGAGGTCAGTAAGTTTCTTAGGTATTGGGCTATCAGGTGCAGTCCCATGGAAATTGGGTCCCTCCCGTTTGCTGATGTACCATATTATTGTGGTGTCTGTTTTAATAAGGGTAACCCTTTGAAGGATATCAGAGCCGTTTGTAGGGAGGGTGCTGGGCATTCCAAAGACCTTGGGTGCATCTGCCTTCTAGGTGAGTGTCCCAAGCTATGTCTTGGTCTGCTGGGTTGGGCTGAGGTGAAGGGAAAGACCCTTGTTCTGGGCACAGGCCTCTCCCTCAACAGGGGATCAGAGGTAGAGAGGTCTCTAGAGGTTGAGAGTGCTGACAATAAAGGTTCTTTAGGTACCATCAGTTTTCTCATGTGAAGCCTGGTCAGAGGGGATGCACTCTGCTTTTCTAGGGATAGGAAGGCCATTTTGGATGCTGTATCCAGCAGTGCTCCCAAGAAAATGATCTTCCTGGAGGGTTGATGGTGTACCTGAGGAGGTTTGACAAAAGGGCGTCCTTGAGGGAGCTTTGCAATCTGCAGAATTTGTATATTCTTCAGTCTGCAAAGGTTATTACCAGGGCTAAGCAGAATACCCTGGGGGTAGCACAGAGAAATGACAGTGTTGTGAGCCTGCTCTGAAGCAAAGGAATTTCCTGCAGGATTCCCTTATGGGGATGTGGAGGTAGGCATCTTTTAGATTTAGGGTAACAAACCAGGCATTTTTTGGTTGGCATAGGCAGCAGCTGCTGCAAAGTTAGCATTCTCAATTTGGGGACCACCAGAAAGGTGTTTAGAATGGATAAATCCTGGATGGGGCATCAAGTGCCCTCTTTTCTGGGCACAAGGAATAGTCTGGAATAAAAGCCTTTGCTGGTTTGATCTGAGGAGACATGTTCTACTGCCCTTTGGGATATGAGAGTTTGGACTTGATTCAATGCCTCTGCCCACTGATTTGGAGGCAAGTCTGGGTACCCTCTTGGAATTGGGAGTTCATTGAAGGAGAATTTGTATCCCTGAAAAATGATCTTTAAGACCCATTGGTCCTTTGCTACAGAATGCATTTTTTGCAGAGGCAGAGCCTTCCTCCTAGTATTTGGTGAGGGAAAAGAGGGCAGAGAGGGGATAGGGAGTCATTGAGAGATTTTAGAGGATGGCTTAGAATGGCTTAGAACTCCCTGCCTTTGTAGTGGAAGTGGTCCACTGTTTGGTTCTCTGCTGTCCCTGGGATAGGAGTCTGGGTGGTCTGTCCCTGCGGGGCTTACCTTCCCCTTTGTCTGCCAGGTGCAGGAAAGGACCAGTGTTTTGAGGGAAAATTCCTTTCCTGAACCTAGGAGGTTGTACCTGAAGGAAATCTTTTACTGTTTGCATAGATTTTGCTTTGTCTTCCATCTTTTTAAGCACCTCTTCTGCTTTTACTCCAAACAAGCGGTCCTTATCCAAGGGTACATCAAGTAATTTACATATGACATGATCAGGGAGAGGTTGTCCCTTCAACCATGCATGTCTCCTAATGACAGATCCTGACACTGCTGCCCTGCTTGAGGCTTCTAGGACGTCATATCCACAGTGTAATGAGTGTTTAGCCACTTGACAAGTACAGTGCAGTAAATCTGCTAAATCTTTCGAATTGGCACAGTCAGGAAAGGTTGAAATCTTTTGTTTTAATTTTTTTGTTTTGTTTTAATAGTTCCAAAGTGTGTTGTTGATATTTAACAAGTAGAACTGACAGCTGAGCGCTCTTTTAGCTAGGCTGCAGAGGTGTATACTTTTTTTTTCTTGCAGAACCAGCCTTGGCTCCTTTTGGTCCCTGTGTAATGACTTCCGGGTCTGCAGCAGGATTACTGCAAATTTGTGAGAATCCAGTACTCTGTAATACCTATCATGTATTCTGGGAGCAGGTGGGAGGGTGTCAGGAGTTAAGCTGGATTCATGGAAGACATCATCAACCACTTCTATGATTGGAGGGATGGCCAAGGGTCTGTGCTGGGGCAGATCTAGAAACTCTCTTAGTCTTTTCTTAGACTGAAGGAAGTCCTGGGATTCCCAGTGGAAATGTTCCCTGAGGGTGTGAAGGGTTTCCCAAAGGAAAGATCTTCTGGTGGGGAGGCAAAAGGAATGGATTCCTCTGCGACTGATTCTTCATAAGCAGAGGTTGTTCCTCTTCAAAATTTAAATAATCAGACTCCTCAGAAACCTGTTCTGTCAGTATTTCAGGAGAAAGGTCTCTCTTCCTTTTAGAAGATGTGGCCTGACTACTCCTGATAAGGGTGATAAGATCCTCCGCCATTTTAAGTATTTGAGCTTGGGGTGGTGGAGCAGTTAACTGAGGTAGTTTTCCTAGGAGTGGCCTTGCCTCTAGGCCTAAGAGTATCAATCGGTCTGAGAGAAACGGTAGTCGGAGAAGATGTCGGTTTTTGTCTAGATTCGGTAGTGCGAAAAACCTTCTCGGAAGCCGGTGCCTGCATCATGGCTCCTGACCCAACCAAGGCAGAGACAACCAAAGTCTCAGAAGACGAAGATTTCTGCGGCATACCAGACTCCAAAAGGGTCTGAGTAGAGGTCTCTGAAGGTATCAAACCAAGCATCAGGGGGTGAGAAGGTGCCTCACTGAATTCCGGAGAATTGACGACCTGCTTAGCGGTAGAGTCATCGGAAGGCTTAGCCTTGTGTGGTCTGTCTCTATCTTTATCCTTAGGTTTTTTCAGAATGTCTACGGACTGTTGGCTGACGGACGCCATTTCGGAATTTGAAGGCGAAAGATGAAAATACCTGGCTACAATAAGACGAATGGATCTCGAGGGCTGGAGCCGGCAACGGGAGCGTCGTGGTCTGAACCTAAACAAGTGGCCTTGTATGAATGGAAGTCTCAGTGTGGTATTTGCTTACCACAGGCGACAATTGTCAACTTTTTCAGACATCAGTTAGTGCAAGGAAAAGGATCCCCATGGGTACTTAGCTTTAGATGTTTTCAGCTGTAATTCAAGCTCTGATAGTGACCGACCGGCACACTTGCGAACTGATTCTGCTACGGGCTCCACGGCAAGAAAGACTGATTTATTTATTTATTTATTTTATTTGCAGTTGTTTAAACCAGGATAGTCCATTGGGCCTAAAGAACCCATTTTCAATGGAGTCCTGGGGAGAAAAGCTCCACATACAGATTATACAAAGATTATATTCCACATACAGATTATACAAAGGTTATGTTACACACATAGTTTATATGAAAAGAAAAACATTGTAGAAATTCTGATTATAAGTTAGAAAAAAATATCAACAAAAACAAGTGATACAGGCATACATTTTTTTTTTTTTTTGCTAAAAATTTCAGGGTACAGTTAAGGAGTTGTATGCTAGGAGCCAGCATGAATTTGCTAGCTGGGATTTGAGAAAAAGGAAAGAGGAAAAGTATTGGGAGTAGAGAGTAGGTTATGAGGGATGTGAACAGGAGCATTCCCAAGAGGATGTTAAATGAGAGTGTAGTGATTTTTTAAAGGATGGCAGGCTTGCAATTGTACGAATGAAAGGGAGTTCTGGGAAGGACAGGAGGTTTTGTCCTGGAGGGTGTAGGGGTCTATAAACTTCTAGGTTTGATTATTAGAGCTTAGAAGTCTTTGAGTTTTATGCACTTTGAAGGTAGTTGAGAGAGAGGGACAGAGGGATGGCTGGAAAATGAGTTTATGTGCATAGGTGAGCTGAGTGTAGTAGAGGTAGTTGGAAGCAGTTGAGTTTATGGAGAGGTTCACAGTGATGGGTGGATGATTTGTTACTGGTGGCGAATCTGGCTATTTTATTGTAACAAGATGAGAGCTTGGTTTTCTGGGAAGATTGTAGGTTTATAAGAAGAGGGGCACCATAGAGAAGGGAGGGAAGGAGAAATGTGGTAGAGAGTAATTTGTAGTTGAGGTGAGGAACCGATTGTGACAGTAGAGCAGGCCTAGTTTTGGTGATTTTTTTTATATTTAGTAGAAGGTGGGAGTTGAATTTGAGCTTGTCATCAATTTGGACTCCTAGTAGTTTGGTTTCAGATACTAGCTCAAAAGATGTGTTGTTTTGGCTGGTGATGGAGAATAGAGATCTATCAAAGTTATGAGTTTTGGAGGGGGTAAATATCATAAGTTTAGTTTTAGCAGCATTGAGTGCAAGATGGTTGTCTTTCATCCATTGTTCTGTGGTGGTGAAGGCATCTTGGGTAAGTTTTAGAAGAATTGGGATGGATGAGGCAGCACAGATGATTGTTGAGTCCGCATATTGAATAATGTTTGCAAGGGGGATAGAGTGGTAAAAGTCATTGATGAAGATATTGAAGAGGAGGGGGCCTAAAATAGAACCTGAACACCTGTAGGGATGTTGAGGAAGGAGGAGATGGCTTTCCAGGCTTGTTGCCTATTGAGAGGAAATTTAGTTTAGATAGCTTAGTAAGAAGTAGATTATGAGAGACAGTGTGCTTTAGAGATCGAGTAGGATGGTAGATACAGTGAGGCCAGAATCTCTTGCTTTATTCACAGTTTCAAGGAAGGATAGAAGGGCAGTCATAGTACTATGATGGGGTCTGAATCCATGCTGTGTGGGAGTTAACAGATTGTTGTCCAGGAGATGGATAGATGGATACATTTCTCTAGGACTTTTGAAAGGGGAGAGAGGATGGCAATGGGACAGAAATTGGTAATATTAGTATTGGTACCACCTTTATGTAGGGGAATGATGTAGGCTTTTTTCCAGATTTGAGGAACAATACTTTCTTGGATGGAGCGGTTAATTAGTATGCTGATAGGGAGGGCTACTGGAAGTATGAGGGAATGTCATCTGGGGCATTGGTGCATGGTTTTAGTTTTTCAGGAGTTTTAGGGATGTAGGAACAGGTTTAATGAAGAATGGTGGGGGTGTGGGTAGGTGGCAGGCGTTGGAGGAAAGCATGATGAGGTGGGAGAAGTTGGAGGGAAGTCTGAGGAGAAGTGGGAGAGGTTGGAGGGGGAAAAGCAGGAGGAGAGGTGGGAGAAGTCTGAGGAGAAGTGGAGGTAGGGAAAGGATTGTTATTTGAGAAAAAGGAGGTAAGTTTGGAGATAGAGTCTATGAAGAAGGAATTGAACTGGGTAGCAAGATCTGTGTTGTCTACATTTGGGCAAGGGATAGGGTTTTCTGTGGTCCCGGGTTTTAAGAGGGTAGTAATACCCCGGCAGAATTTTTGAGGGTTAGATTTGTGGTTACTTTGCAGTCAGGTGAAGTAGTTATGACGGTCTGCAGAGATAAGTTTTGTAACTGAGTTACGAAGAGTTTTGTATTCATTGAGGGAAGATGTAGATTTGTTCTTTTGATATTGTGTCCAAGCTTTGTTAAGTCGCATGGTGGTTAGGGTGTTTATAGTTAACCAGGGGGTGGATTGTCTTTTTATTCTTTTGGTTTTTAAAGGAGCGTGAGTATCTAGAAGGTTTAGGAATGTAGTATTAAAGTGAGTGATCACATCTTCAAAGGGTAGAGTTTTTAAGGGGTACCAGTTAAGTGATTTTAGGGTATTGCAGAAAGCTTCTGGGTTAAAGTTTTTATGGCATCGGGTAGTAATGTAATTATGAGTGACTTGTAAGGGAGAAGGAAGACGTCTAGTGAATATAGGTAGGTGGTCACTGAGGGAGTCAGGTATGGTTCCACTATCTGGGTAGTAGTGAGGGTGGGAGACTAGAATCCAGTCTAGGATGTTGCCAGCGTTGAAGTCTTTGCGTGGTCTAGTAATGGAGTTGATGAGTTGAGAGTAGTTGTTTAGGTTGATGTTAAGGGAGTGAGAGGGGGACTGAATGGAGGACCAGTTAATATTGGTATCTCCCATGATTATAGTTTCGCTTTTAATGTTAGCCGAGAGCCAGGAGAGGATTTCTTGGAATATTATCTCCTGGGGGAATGTAAAGAGACACAATGTATATATATTTGTGTTTGTTTAGCTGGAGATAAGCCAGTATTAATTCTGCATTATGGAACTGGGGGATGGCTTTATCATAGGGTGATATACATAGGGAGGATGAGTAGAGTAGAGCTACTCCACCACATTTTTTATGGGTTCTGTCTGATCTGATGATTGAGTAGTTAGGTGGTACTATCTCTGAATCTTTTATATGTGGTTTTAGCCAGGTTTCAGAAATGGCTAGGATGTCTGGTGTGTTGTGAGATAGCCAGGCATGTAGATTTGGAATTTTGTTAGCTATGCTTTGTGCATTAAGGGATGCAAATAAGATGGATTTAGAATTACAGGAGGGGAGGTTTGGGCCTGGGTTGGGGTGTATATCACCGGATAATAGTATGGAAGTTAGGAGTTGAGTTGCGTAGTAGAGGTATTTGAGATGTTTTGATTGAGAGGTGAGGGTTAAGGGATTAGTGGAGGATATGGGGTGGAAAGTGCGTGTAAAGGTGTTATGAGAAGGGATTGGTTTGTAATGAAACCATAGGATGTGGTTAGTGGTATAAAGTTCAGGAGAGATGGAGTTGGTATAGTAGGTATGTGATGTGTGGAGAGGGTAGGTTGTATGTAGGAGTAGGGTGTGGTTGAGGAGGTAAGGCTGGGTGAGATGGTAGATGAGGGTAAGGTTTAGAAGGAGTAGTAGTTGGATTGCAAAGGATGGATATTATACAGACATGTTGGGGTTTTAATAAGCAATGTAGGTGTTGAGTAAGGAGGTGGGGAAAGGTGATATGGGTGTGGTAAGACTAGAGGAGGGGATAGGAAGAGGAAGGGGTGGAGTTCGGTTGGTGTAGAGGAAGTAGGTGTGGCTATATGGGTATAAATCTAGATGTAGTGGGGTGGGTGGGATTTGGGGGTATGGTAGGGGAGCGGAGTGAGCCCACAGGGCGAGCGGGTGGGATGGAGACAATCAATAAGCACTAAAGCCAGGAGAGAGCAGGTGGAGCAGGTAAGGAGCTTTCAGTGGTATAGGTATGATAGAAAAGAAAGTGATAAGAGGAGGACAGAGTAAGAGATAAGTCGGCAGAGGGAAGGGAATGAGAAGAGTGCAGACTAGGAGCAGAAAGAGAGACAAATAGGGGACTAGTTAGGCAATAGGTCAAGAGAAGAGAAAATCCAAGGGAATGTAATGAGCCAAAACTCATACAAACTGAAAAGAGAGTAAGGGGTGAAGTCTAGGTCGGACTGCCACCTAGCGGACGGTGTAAGTTTTACAAGGGTGACTAGGCAGTGGTAGTAAGTGAAGGGTAAGCTAGATGGAGGGAAGACAGTAACTTAAATAAAAAGGTGCTGGGGAGGAGTCTGGCTGCTATCTCTCCTGACTCGGAGACAAAATAGATTAATATGGTTAAAAAGCTAAACACAGAATTGCTTTCTACGTGGGGAATAATAAAACATACTTTGCCAGAAACTGTTCAAACTGGTGAATGTACTGGGGCAGCAGAAAAGGTTGGTTTAAGTTGTGAAGGCTTGAGGTAGATGAGGATATCCTTTGTAGCCAGGTAGGTCCCTTATTGCAGGTTAAAGGAAAGAAAGCTAGGAGGATGTAATGGGGTTGGCTGTCTTCCTTTGTAGCACTGATGACCTGACGTCAGACAGCAGCTGACATAGAAAAAACTGACTCTGGTATTCGGGATGGCCGAGGGCTACCACAGCAGGGATAACCCACAAGTGATGACTGCAACAGTAAAACACAAAGAACATCAGCAGTAAGTTGTGGGTAAAGGTGGCAGAGTTTCAGCCTGGGAAAGCTACTAGTGCTTAGATGATTCAGGCTTGTGGTTTTGAAAAGGATGAGACCAGATCATTTCAGATCAAAGAAATGAATATGCACATCTGGCTGTAAAGGAAGCAGCAGAAACTAAACCACTGTAGTATAAAGCAGCAAACAGTTAGAGGTCTACTGTACTTAGCATCACATAGCTGTTTTTGCTTCCTTTATATCCAAGTAAACAAGACAGGGCATAATTAACTCATTAGGGTCAAAGGGAAATATTAGCCTAGCTGCCCCTGTTGGCTATTTTAAGCCTAGCCAATTTCCCTTTTGGTGCTTGAATTAACCTATCCTGTTTGGTGTTAGATTGGCCTTACCAATGGTTGATAATTATACACTATCCCCTAGTGAGAATATCTAGGCTCATACCATAGGTAATTTGAGGGGACCCTTGTGTGGTATAAAGCATTTAGGAGCGGTCTTGGTCCATTAGTACTGCATGGGGCAGTCCTGGGGTATACTTTCTAATACCCATCCACAGATTTAAGTTGTGCTTGAATAATGACAAGGATGAACTTTGTTTTACATAGATGGGAGTCAACTCCTCAGCAGTATTATCCTTTATGAGATATACCTGTCCCTCCAAACAGTTCTGCTAATGTTTCAGAAAAGGTTTAGATCCCTACAGTGAGTAATTCTTATGCCATCTAACTTACTGATGTGCAGAAGGTCCATCAGTATTGGGTAGGACGACACCTTGAAAGCCAAATACATATTACCGCTTAGCAGTTTGTAGAATACCTTATACAATGAGAGATTTCAGGTGATCCATGTAAAACATGTTGCTTATGCCTTGTATCCATTTAGTAAGCTGTCTGAGGGCATTCAAGTTGTTGCATGTGCCTGGACAGATACTTGCTAAAGGAGCCATTATACTCAATGACTGGACCAATATGGGCTGAATAAAGGGGGAAAATTACATCACTAGACCTAGACATAATTCCTTTGTTTATAAGTTACACAACATAGGACTTCCTTATGATGATGTGGCATTACAGTCAGACTCTGGGCAAGAACCCCAACAAAAAAGAGGAGAATGGCATGAAAAACTGAAGGCACATGGGATGAAGCTAAGCACAGGTAAAACAGTGGTAATGGCAGCAAATTGGGGAAATCAGAAGTAGTGGAGACTTGCAAGTATCTGGGAGGGGTGGTTAAGGAGAAGGGAAGTCTGAATGAAAAGGTCAAAGCTAGAATCATAGGGGCTTCATCCAACTGGCATAGAGTCTCATGTGTAGTCAATCAAAGAATAATGCCAAAGAAGCTGAAAAGTAAGGTGTGCAAGAGAGTGCTGCACCTAGTGCTAATGTATGATACAGAAACCTAGACAGTAAAGGCAGAGCAGATGAGGAAGCTAGAGGTGATGGAAATGAAGTGCCTGAGAAGGTTGGTAGGATGCACAATGTGGGACAGACAAAGAAATGAGGACATAAGAACAGAAACCAAAGTAGCTCCAGTTGCAGAAAAGATCAGATTACCGTGACTCAGACACGTGTCGAAAAGCAGAAGACAGTCTGGTGAAGATGATTTGGGACAAACAGGAAGAAGGTAAGAGGAAACGAGAATGTCCACCAAAGAGGTGGATGACTGTGTGAAAGAAGATCTGTGACAGTCAGGCATGAGTGTTGAAGAAGGCAGAAGTGCGACATTGAATCGAGAGAGATGGCAACACACGATATCCTGACCCCATGTAAAAAAAAGGGGACTGATGATGATGTGGCACAATGCCTACTAAAGAAGTTAATGCAACACAAAGTTAAATTATATTTTTGGAAGATCTCACCTAAAAACACAAGGAATGTCAGCAATCACTTATGGTACAACTTGGACTGTTGTCTAAATATTGCAAAGCCCCCTAGTAAATGGCTAGTGTTTCCAGATTATGTTAACCAAAACTGGAAAAAGAAAAAAGTCACCGACTTATATTATGAACTTCAGTCTTCAGATTTTCAACATCCTGCAAAAATATATTTATAGAAGGACACTGACCAGCAGTGTTTTGCCTACCCACTATTCCATCATGGCCAAATAACTGTTGAACTATTTGTAAAACCCTCAAACGCAGCCTACATCTTTTGAAGACCAACACTATGGAATACTGCTTAAAAACTGATGTAGCAGGAAAGGTTTTTTGCACAGAAATTTGAATATGCGTTACGAGTAAGCAGGCACTGACTGTACATCCAACGTTGTTGTTACCCCAAGTTATGGCCTTCTAAGTACATAGTCATATTTTTGTTAGTAAATGAAAGTTATGTACTTACCCTAATGATTGATCTGTGTTATCTCACTTTCAGCCAGTTCATTTGGGTTGTCAGATCCGACCTTGGTACCTTCTTCCAGAGCTCTGGATCAAAGGCTTTGACTCCTTCCCTACTCACAATTCCCTCCTTCTACCTAAATTACCTCAGATCAAGTCTGTTGACCATTACTGACCATAGAGAAATATAAAACTCCAGTAGAATAAAGTCAACAGGTTACTAAGTATGTCAGCCTGGAAAATATCACCTAAAACAGACAGGGTCTTGGTCAAGGCCTGTCCAAGCATCAGAAGTTTGTAGATGGCAATTTAGAAGGGGGGGAAGGAGGGAGTGATGTTGAACTGGATGAAAATGAGGCAACCTGGATCTACTGTTAAGGAAGTACATAACTTTCACATCAGATGTTATCTTCTTTCAACTGATTCAATGTTTGGGACAGATTCCCAAGCCGCCTAAAACAGACCTGGATGGTATTAATGAAGGACATTCCTGAGAATGGTAGAACCAAAGGATGTATGAGCTTTAGACTGCACATCCAATTTTTAATGAGAGATAAATGCATGAACCTTTGGCCAAGTTACTGCTGCACAAATAGGGTCTCTTTTCACAAATGCTGTAGAGGTACCAAATAATGTAGTGAAATGAGCTTTTGAGTGCAGAGACCAACCTCAAGTTTCATATACAAAAGAAATACAGTCTGAAAGCCACTTGGACATAACTTTTAAATTTCACAGTTTTGCTTTGTTAAAGGAGACAAACAGTTGATCTAATTTTCTAATCTTTCTGGTATGGTGTACACAGAATCTGAGCAGTCTGTGAACATGTAAGGCAAGAACCATATATTCGGCTTTGTTACAGAAAATAAGGAAAAATGCTGGCAAATCAACTGATTGATTCAAATTTGCTTAGGATCTGTTCTCAATGACATTATGTCTTTGTGGAAAATATGAAAGAGTGTCTTCCAGGACAGTGCTTGTAATTCTGAAATTCAGTTAGTGAATGTAATGGCAATTAGGAGAACAGTTTTCCAAGAAAGGTATTTATGGTCAGCTGAAGCTGCTAGCTCAAAGGTTTCAGAGTGAATGACTGAAGTAAGAGTGTCATATCCCATTGTGGGGGAGTGAGTCTCAAACTGGAGGCCTCAGCTAAAAAGTCTCCTTTGAGGAAATCCTTAGATATCCTAACAGAAGCAACATAAGTATCATTATGGCCTACGTGAAAATTTGAAATGGCAGCCATTTAAAACTTTGCTGGTAGAAAAACTAGATCCTTGGTGAAAAAGTTCTAAAAGAAATTCCAATATCAATGGGAGGGGGACAGAAAAGGGTTCCAGTCCTTTTGATAAGGCCCAAACAGAAAATCTATAAGTCTTTTTGGTTGCTTGCTTTTGAGAAGAAGAAATTGTGTGAACTACAGGAGAAGACAGCCTGACATCTCTGGCTATCATTAAATTTGGAGAAATTATGCAAGTTAACTTTAGAGCTTGCAGGTCCATTAGAGGCATCCTTGATGGGTGACAAGATCTGGACTGGAATTCAGCACCCATGGACGGATGTAGCAAATGTGGCCATAGGAAAGGGAACCAAATCTGCCTGGGTCAGAATGAAGCAATGAGGATTACCTTGGTTTTGCATCTTGTGGCTTTCTATATGAAATTTGTCAGGAGGGGGTATTGGTGGAAATGCATAGAGGAGACCCAGGGGCCAAGTGTGGACTACAGCATCTCTTGGTGACTGTCCCTGTGAAGGGTTGAGGGCAAAGTTAACTGCTGCACTTGTGTTTGGTTAAGAGGCAAAGAGGTTACAGTAAGGCTGGCCTCGGCAGCTAAAAATCTCTATTGTCACTGTCTGTTTGAGAGACCACTCTTGGCAATAGGATCGACCTGCTCAAGTTGTCCACTGGTACAGTTGATGTCCTGGGAATATGTGTTGCTACCAGAAAATGATGGGAAGACATTGCCCACTACCAGACTCACATGGACACCTGACAAAGTGGATATGATCTTGTTCCCCTGACATATTGTCCTTTTGGATGGATATCGCACCCTTGGGTAGATGGTCCTAAAAAGCCTACAGTGCTAAGAGGACCACTCATCTTCCAAGATATTGATGTGAAGTTTGCCCAATGCAGGTTGTGGAAATACCTTGAACCGTTTTCCCCTTGAACCCCCCCCCCATCCTAGAAGTGCAGCATCTGTGGTTACTGTGGCCTGGGGTTTTGGCGGACAAAAGTGTCTCCTTTCTGTAACTGATGGACAGGTTATCCACCTGGAAAACATACACTATAGATAAGGATAATATAAAAGAACATTAAATCTTTAAACTACTGGAATCTAAACCTAACTACTCTATTGATGGACATGCTCCACCTAAAAAAAAAACATATCCCCTCGAGCCACACACTCCAGGGATCTAAACCTCACCACAACAATACATAGGATGTGCTGGAGGGACAGATTCCTGTCCCATAGACTTCCCATGCTCTGGAACAAGACTCCAATCTATATTAGGCAGAGCTCCTCGCTAACCCTCTTCAAGAGAAACCTTGACGAGTGGCTGGGAAACAGAAAGTTTACCCCAGGGATCACTTCAATGGCTCTGCTGGACAGAGGCACAGGGAACTAATCTAAGGGGGTGGCGAAAGCCAACACATCCGGCTAGGCTTATAAATGCCTTTGGGCAGATAGCTTAGTACCTACCTAGGAATCTAAGCTATTTAATACTATAAAAAGGATTAAAATGATGAGCGACAAGGAAAACTATTAAGTATCTTTCACTTACCTTGAAACGACTGGCAAGGGCTGTTGGAGAACATGTCTGGATAGAACAGGTGGCCAATGAGATCTGAGGTAATTTCAGTAGGAAGAAGGAATTGTGGGTAGGGGAGGAATCATAGCCTCGAATCCAAAGATCTGGTGGAAGGTGCTGAGGTTGGATCCAGTCAGATCCGACAACCCAAACACTGAATCGAATGAAAACAGATAACATATACAGTAATTCAGAAAGTTAAAGTACAGCTGTGTGAGTCCACTCACCATAACCATACATATATGAGCAGGTCAATACTGCAGCATAATCAACTTGGACATTGTAATTTAGCCAAAGGTGGACACCTGCCTTCTAATCCAACTTCTAAAGCTTTTAGATGTCTACAGGAGGACGTGGTTCATCTTCCTAAACTCTTGTACCATCTTCGGGCATCAGCTTAGCTGTCAATGCAACTCTAGGGCATGAAAGGCCTCCTCTCCACCGGCTTCTACTGCCACAAAAAGAGACATAGCTTTACTAGTTCAGGGAACCCCTCAAGATCACCTTCTGAAGCAAGCTTGGAATTATCCTGAAGAACAGCCTGCTCTTCTGAAATAACTGAAATGGTTTCCCGTTCACAACAATGGAAAGTTGGGATATGCAAAGCACATAGGTGCTGGTCATCAAGAATAAAGACTTCCAGGAAACAAACTAACAATGATAAGCTAGCTGTCTACCATGAAGTTCAGGTCTCATGTTGGGAGATGGGTTCTTCAATGGGGATGGAAATGCAGTGTTCTCTTATGGAACTGTTTGACTACATATCCCAGGGCCACAATTCTGCTCTCCATAAGAGCAAAATTGAATAAATAGTCTACACATACACATACCATCATGAAATAATCGAGACTCGCATCATGTGAGTGCCTGGGGCAGCTTAGGATTATTTGTAGACTAATCAACTGGGGTATTATGTAGTACTGCTCCATTAAAACTGACAACCCTTTCCATTTGGAGAGAGTAGCCTGCAGACTATGTAGCCTCTTAGCAGTCTCAGTCACCTTCAAGATCAATTAGGGTAAGTCCAGGGGAACTAGCGGGCTCCAAATTAGAAGCAAAGTCCTGGAGTGAGGCTGGCTGCTCCTAAAATGGTGGTGGTGGTGGGGTATGCATCCTTTCTTAGGACTAAAAGAGTTGCTTTATCAGTACAGCCCACAGGGCCCGACAACCATGCACATCTCAGCCACCATGGGGTGATGATACAATTTTAGGCTTTTCTTTCCTGAATTTTGTGAAGTATAAAACAGCAGAAATGTAAGGGAGGAGTACAGGACCCTCAACATGCTACAGCAGAGAGAATGCTTTCACCAACATATTCCCCTTGCCATACTGCACCAAGAATAATGCAGAAAGCACTGCATTTTCCTGAACAGCAAACAGATCACTTTGTGAAGTATTCTACTGCTGCAAGTATACGACTCAGCACAGCTCCTTGTGGTGTCCTGCAGAGTTCTACAAGCAGCAGAGAGTGGAAGAGTGACTTTCCATTGATTTATAAGTATTTTTTGTGGATTTCTATTTTCGACTGTTGTATCTTGCCTAAAAAGCAAATTTTTATTGCTAACTTAGCTCTGCAAGTTGATTCACTGTATTTCTTTTTGTTTCTGAACTGTTCTGCACTTTAAAAGTTTGTTTTTTCCTTAAATTAACTGGTAGGCTACACACTCAAGTGTGCTAGCCGATTTAAAGCATTTACTGTTTGTTACTGTATCTATTTATTATCTCTGTGAAAAAAACAAACAAAAAATAAATCCTTGTTTTCCCGCCTTTACTGAACTAGAATAGTCCACTCTTCAGATTTTGCTGATCTCTGGGCTGTGTCATAGTTCCTGTGTTGTCCATATCCTTATTTGGATAGGAGGAAGCTTCCTTGTTCACCAGTGGGAGTGGGGAGCACTGAGCAGCCTATCTGTCCCTAAAGGAGTGGTTCCAGCCCAGAAACTTGTAGCTTATTGGCAGTTTTGGGCCCTTTCCTAGCTCTTTCTAACTCCCTGCTATAAAGCGCGCTTTTGCGCTTGTATACGACTCAGCACAGCTCCTCGTGGTGTCCTGCAGAGTTCTACAAGCAGCAGAGAGTGGAAGAGTGACTTTCCACTGATTTATAAGTATTTTTTCTGGCTTTCTATTTTCGACTGCTGTATCTTGCCTAAAAAGCAAATTTTTATTGCTAACTTAGCTCTGCAAGTTGATTCACTGTATTTCTTTTTGTTTCTGAACTGTTCTGCACTTTAAAAGTTTGTTTTTTGCTTAAATTAACTGGTAGGCTACACACTCAAGTGCACTAGCCAATTTAAAGCATTTACTGTTTGTTACTGTATCTATTTTTTATCTCTGTGAAAAAAACAAAAAAAGCAAAAAAAAAATCCTTGTTTTCCCGCCTTTACTGAACTAGAATAGTCCAGTCTTCAGATTTTGCTGATCTCTGGGCTGTGTCATAGTTCCTGTGTTGTCCATATCCTTATTGGATAAGAGGAAGCTTCCTTGTTCACCAGTGGGACTGGGGAGCACTGAGTAGCCTATCTGTCCCTAAAGGAGTGGTTCCAGCCCAGAAACGTGTAGTTTATTGGCCGTTTTGGGCCATTTCCTAGCTCTTTCTAACCCCCTGCTATAAAGCCCGCTTTAGCGCACTTTTGCACGAAGTTGCGCATAGCGCAGCATCGGGCAGCGCCGGTTAATCAAGCTTAAACTATTTCTGGCTTCGCTAAGTCTGCTCTTCAATTTTTCCCTTAGAACTGTTCTACTTTCTATCTAAACAGTCTATTCTCTATCTGAAAAGCCCAGCACTTGCTCCTAAAAGCATTTTATACAAGCAAAGCACTCAAACAAAAAAAGCACTACATCCACCTACAATCCCCTTGAGTACCCATTTCCCTATAGGTCCTTTCTGACTCAGTTACACAGCAATCCTTTACACTATTCTAGCATGTCGAGGGGTCAAGTACTGGCGTCCTCTCCAGTTCAGATGGTGAATCTGGGAATCTTGAGGCAATGTTACAACTGCCTCATGCATACAGACAACCCTCTCCTCCTCCCAACAAATACAAATATATGTGAGAGATGCAACTATATAGCCAAACTGGAGGCTGAGCTCTCTCGACTCAGTACTGGCAAAATCAGTACTGGCAAAACCAGTCAGGAGGAGAAGGTAACCACACACACCACAAACCCAGTCTCACATAGACCTATCACAACTGCAAACCAAACACATAAACACACAAAAACATACTCGGAGGCTCTAAATAAAAATCTACCAAAACAACAGAGGCCTCCAAAGCAGACATCCAAGCAACCACTACCTCAAAACATAACACATGCAACACATAGTTCACAAAGTCAGTGTGCCAAACAGTCACAGCCCTTAAGGCCAAACAACATGCCTGATACACTTGTAATAGGAGACTCCATAGTCAGACACACTGACGTCCCGCTCACCAGACTGAACAAGGAAAAGGTTACAGTAAGCTGCCTGTTGGGCGCTAGAATCCGCCACATAACACAAGCACTCAGGTCACTCCAAAGCAAGTACAAGTATGACTCAGTCATTGTCCATGCCGGTGTGAATGACCTGAGACGTACCTTCCTGGACTACATGAAAAGAGACAGAGGAGCTCTCTGATTATGTAGCCCAGGCCGGCATGACCCTGACCCTGAGCAGCATTTTACCCTCACCAAGAATGATGCCACAGTACAAAGACAAAATGATCAGCTTTAACAATTGGCTTAATTACTGGTGTCATTCAAAGGGGATCTAATGTCTGTCTGCTTGGGATGACATGCTTGACAAGCCACACTGCTTCCCAAGGGACGGCTTGCACCTGTCACCCCTGGGCTTCGGGATATTGGCCAAGGCTCTTGCTACCCCCATAGTGCCTTTTTTAGGCAAGGCTTAAAAGACAAACCCACCTCCCTAGAAAACACAAGTGGAAAAAAACTAAGGGTAATGCTGCTCAACACCAGAAGTCTAAACCTCAAGATGCACGCACTCGAAGCCCTCCTCAGTATGGAGAACATAGATGTCTGTGCAGTGCCTGAAACCTGGTTCAAGGCTCCCGAGAGCACCCCAGCACTACCAGGTTATACCTCATATCATGCTTTTCGGCCCCAAAACTTGTACCGAACCACAAAAGGAGGGGGAGTATCCATATTCATCAAAGATACCCACACCTCCAGGTTAGTGGCAACGCATGAAGCATCGGAGACCATCCATGTGCAACTAACCGTAGGCAAAACTGCCCTACAGTTTGTAGCATGCTACAGACCCACCCTCTCAAACTCAGGAACCCCACTCAGCCTTCCTTAAGACATTGGAGAATATGAATGTCTCTCCAAATACCATCATATTGGGAGAATTCAACTACCCAAACATAGACTGGGAGCATTACTCAAGCCCAAACACCCTAGCCCAAAGGTTCCTAGAATTCATAAACTCAAATGCGATGGAACAACTAGTCACCACTCCCACAAGAGGAGATAATATATTAGACCTGATCATCACAAACATGGGGACACAATGCTCCACACCGGAAGTATACCCCTCATTGGTGAGATCAGACCATAAATTAATCTCACTGGAAATCCACATCCGCCCCCACAGCACAGAAGACCACAGTGAAGAATTTCTCAAAAGCTGACTTTACACTTCTTAAGACTGAAGTGGTATCCTTCAAGGCCCCTGGGCCAGTGGAAACCACAGCCCACACAGATGAATCCTTTATAAATGCCTTCTACGGACACCTTCAAGAATGCATGGATCATGCAATCCCAAATAAAACCAAGACCCATTCCCCCAAAGGCAGGCGTCCTGTCTGGTGGACCCCAGCCATTAATAAGCTTTACAACAGGAGGAGGAAGCTACTACATGACAGAGCAAAATCCCTAAAAGGGAAGGCATCTCTGATCAGTACAAGCAAAAAACTACGATCACTCAAAATCATCCAAGGCCAACTTTGAGAGAAAAATCACAAAAGACACTAAAGACATTCACAAGGCCTTCTTTAGTTATGTTAGAAACCTGGGTGGAAACTCCCAAATATGTTCAGAGTTAGTACAAAATGACAAAAAATACACTGAACCCAAAGACATTGCCAACACACTGGCAGACAGGTTCAGTGCAAACCCCCCCCCCCAAAAGGACAAATATCTATCCCAGCAGAGTGTAGCATCCCTGACATCTCAGATGCCCAGGTGAGAGCCGCCCTCTCCAAAGCTAAAAACACAGCATCAATGGAACCAGACGGTGTCCCAGGTTGCGTGCCACATGAACTCCAAGAGGAACTAAACCCGCACATAAAGCTGCTGTTTAACCTTAGCCTTACTACAGGATACGTGCCCAAAGAATGGCGTACAGCAACAGTGGTCCCACTCCACAAAGGAGGCGCTTCTACGGACCCTGGAAATTACCACCCCATAAGCTTGACGAGCCTGGTCTGCAAAGCTATGGAGAGGATCATTATGGAACTCATAAACAAAGACATTGGGGACCTACAGACACTGGATCCCACCCAATTCGGCTTTGTCAAGGGCAGATCCTGCCTTATGAACCTGGTCGACTTTTTTGAAACAATCACTAAGGCCATTGATGAGGGTAAGGCAGTTCACACAGCCTACCTTGACCTTGCAAAGGCCTTCGACACAATACCCCACTCGGGCATTATAGATAAGCTCACCAGCTTAAATGTAAACCTATATGTCATAAGATGGGTTGCAAACTGGCTCAAGGACAGAACCCACAAGGTCAGAATTGCTGGAGCCATGTCATACTAAGCCAGTCACAAGCGGTGTCCCACAGGGCTCAGTCCTGGGACCCCTCTTGTTCGGCATTTACTTTTCCGAGCTGCAAGCTAACATAGGAGGATTGTGGTTGACAAAGTTCGCAGACGACTGCAAACCAGGCGCCATAATTGATACTCCAGCGGACAGAAGCATCCTTCAGAAAGGCCTCATAGAAATGGATAACGGGTGCCAGAGCCATGGCCTTAAACTGAATGCCAAAAAATGTATAGTCATACCCTTTGGGAAAAACAAAGTACCCACAAATTACCACATAGGTGGTAATCCATTAAGCACGGAAGAAGTAATCAGGGACCTAGGGACCCAAGTTGACAGTAACCTCTCATTTGACACTCATTGCCAAAGTGGTTAGGAAGACCTTCTATATTGCCCACCTTATCATGAAAGGATTCACATCTAGATCAAGAGAGGTCATTGTGCCCCTATACTCTTCCCTTATCAGGCCCATAATCGAGTACAATGCCCCATTTGGGATGTACCTTACCCGACACCTGCAGCAGTTAGAAAGACCCCAAAAGTACCTCACCAAGAGGATCAAGGGTCTCAAACATATGTCATATGCTGCCTGGCTGAAGAAACTCCAGCTCTATTCAGTCGCATACTGCCTACTCAGAGGCGATCTATGCCCGACATACAAGGCCATGTCCAATCCAGAATTAATGGACATGCTCCACCTCAGGAAATCCAAATCCACCAGAGCCACGAGAGCGAGAGATCTGAACCTCAACACAGAAATAAATAGGATGTGCTGGAGGGACAGATTCATAACCCAAAGGCTCCCTACACTCTGGAACAGAATCACAGTCCATGTTAGGCAGAGCCCCTCACTGAATCTCTTCAAGAGAAATCTTGACGAGTGGATGGGAGATCATAGATTTACCCCGGGGTTCATCTCTGTGTCACTACTAGACAGAGGCACAGTAAACTAAACCCTAAATGGGCACAATATTCTCATTCCAAGGGGTGGCGAAAGCCACACACACTCTGGCTAGGCTTACAAATGCCCTAGGGCAGATAGCCTAGTATGAACCTATGAACCTAAGACCTTTGCCAGGCCCAGCCACTGAAATCAGCAACCATTTCAAGCCATTTGCTGAATCACTCGCTTCCTTGGAGATGTGAAATGTGGAAACTGTTTTCTTCGATGTAAAAGAGGATCTGGGAGATTTGTAAGAGGCAGCGTTGAAAAATCTTGTTTATCATGTTTAGATACTTGAGAAATGCTAGAATTCGAATGGGTACTACCTTAAGGTAAAGTGTGGTAGATAATGCTCTCAAACTGTCTGTACAAAAAGGCAAACTTCCACATAGGAGTCTGACAGTTACTTATATACACCAAAGAGGAAGAAGAAAGCATTCTCTTAGCAATTTATCCAACAGTTTCCTTCTTTGTCCAGAGGGGAAAGATTTGAGATCAACAAGAGTATGTTCCCAACTGGTAAAGATGTTGATATGGAAGCAGGATCAAACCTAATGTGGGAAAACAAATGTTTGTTAGTCTGAGGAACTTTATAAAGCTTATCTGCTTTTTTGGGAATTGATGGAGGAGAATCAGGGTTGTTACAGGCAACAATAAACACATCCCCCAAAGCTTGCACTAATGGATGAATAGGAGTAGAATGAGGCATATCTACTTGTAATTTATCATAATATCTCCTCAGTTCAGGGGAATATCCACTTGTTCCCATAAAATACCTCATTTATTCTAGTTATAGTCTGAGAGAAGGAAAATTCCTCTAGTGGTGGTTGTGAGGACTAAGTTTCCTCTGAATCAGATAACTGGTCTAATGAATCTGCAGGAGAAGACGCCCCTACCCTTGGCTACATCAGAATCTTCTAACAGATCTTCCTCAGCAATGTTTCTGCTGACCACTTTTGCAGGTAAGGTGTTTTGAGTACCAAGATTAATAGCCCGTGACAACTACTTGCGTAAGATACAAACATCACACCTTTTAGACACCATGTTTTCAGATGGACGTTTAACCTTTTGTTTTTTCTTTACCACTGATGACAGACTCAAAGAAGGTACTTCTGCCTCATCAAGAAGTCTCTTTCCCCAACTATATCAAGCAGCAACCCATGAGTCTTTCTGACCCAGAAAGCATGAATTTCTCATACCTGGTACAGACATCAGACAACCAAAGGGGGCATGTCTGTCCACCTTTTCACTGTGGCTGAAAAGACTACACCAGACAAAGCCAGACAGGTAAGTGAGTGGTCTGGGAAACTACTACTGGCCACTACAGTCACCCACCACTGGCTGTGGCACTGACTCAGCCCACTGAGTCAGTAAGGGCTCTTTAGTAAACTGTTTGTTTTTCTTTCTTTCTAGAAAAAGCAGGCGGTGAACAAGCAGGAGTAGAGTAAGTATGGATGCTTTGCCCAAGAAGGATGCTTCAAATGCTGCAAACTTCACTGGAACGAGTCTGTTGGACAATAAGTTGTCAAACAATGTTCAAAAGCAGTACACTTCCATTCAAACACAGTCCCTAAACACAAAAATGCATAAGCAGCACACTAAAATCCTGTCAGAAACCCCTTCACATAAAATTCTGCCAGACAGAAAAAATGTCAGTTATGTTATCACACAGTGAACACAAGTACTAACGCACCCCATGGTAGTTCCTGCCCAAATAAAACACTTCTAGACATTAAACGTTTACATAAAAGACACAAAGTATAAACAAACAGTACATTTTCCCACTAAAATAGCCCACCAGTTAGCCAAAGCTAGAGAGTGGTCCCTGACAGGAAACTTCCAATATTAGAAATATATCAAGTTTCTTAAAGGGGTAATTCCATTAAAGGACAATATTCTGTGCGGAAGGGTTCCCTAGTGGGGACTTCTCTGCCAGAATAGAAGCTTAAGGCTGGCTGCTTCTTCATAATGCAGCAGGAAAGTATTAAAGATTCTTCACTTAGACTGTTGATTTTTTCTCCACAGGGCTGCCTAATTGGTCATAGTGACAGTGTGGGAGGGAGAGACAGCTTTTGGAAGCTGGATGGTTGTCGTGTCCTGGGTGAGAGACAACCCATATGGCCTAAAGACTACTGCAGTAGTGGTAACTATGAACCTCCAACACTTATATGTTCCAACCAGCTAACTTATGAATGTAATCCAAAGTTTTCAGTCATTTACATCCTATAACTCATAAGTAGAGATCTAGGTGTATGTCCGAAAAAACAGTGGCATAAATCCTCCATGTTGTTGTAAGTTAGTAAATATTTAAACGTCACACTGGATGAGCATCTCCATTACCCAATTATTATGCACCATAAACTACTGTAAATACCCAAATCAATTTAGAGATTTCACTTTATGTATAAAGTCCTTTTCCCAAATAGCAGGAGACATCCAAGACAGAGTTGAACATTGCCTTTTTTATACAATAGCAGCCAAGCCACCAGACATAAACCTTTGATATTAAAACTGTAAGAAATAAAATAAAACACCTTTACAAATAACTAGGAAACAGAAGGACAGACCTGTTAGTTTTCCATTAAAGTGGGGACTAGTTGACACTTTCATCCCGGGATGGGGCAAAAGGAAACACTTGACATCAGTGAAGCATGAATGAATGTGCTTGCGGACATTTTGGATCTCTTCATGCTGATGTTCCTTCACCTGAAAGTTAACATTCAAACCATTAAAATGCAGCACTGTGCAAGTTTTCTATCACACCATAAAAATGCTGCAGAAAGATGTACAGACAGAAGAACCTATCGGGCACTAAGACGGACGCCATCCAACTTTAAGGTTCAAAAGAAAATTGCTACCCGCCCATCTCAACCAAAACTCATATCAGACTTCTCCATATGACCACAGGCATAACAAAATTGTTCCTTACCAGTAAGCACTCATGAAAACAAACTTGGAAGAATTTACCATTGGTGGAATATCCCTCAACACCTTCATGGCACTGGTATTCAAAAATTACATTAATTCAAATGGCGGCATGTTTCCATTCCCTCCAATGCTTTCATACAGGACATGACAGAAGCAGCAGCGCTGACTAGGGAGATAGTGAAAAGTGCAAATAGGCAACATAGTAGGAAAGTATATGGCGACTGTGATAATCTTAACCAAACCTTCATCCAAGCTGACAAGTTGCTACATAGTTGACGTACAAAACAAGTTGCTCAGTCTGATGAGTCATATCTGTGGTTCTCCTGTGATATGTGTAAGCAATACTTGCAATATTGAGTTCAACAAAGAAACACAAGAGTACTTTGATGATAAAATATGAATCCACTTTCAACAAGAAAGCCGTGCGTGTGAAGCAAGAATCTTTACAAAAAGTGAGAAAAAAGAAGTTATGTACCTACCATAATGTTCCATGGTAGTTGTCTTCATCTTGCCTTCTTTCTTGCTGGTTGGGATCGGAACCGATCCTCGGCTCCGACTCGGCCATCTTCTATACCTCGAGAGCTGTTTACTGACTCGAGGCTACCCCTTATCCCATGATGCCAAGCACTAGCTACCCAGATCTCGTTTGTAATAGCTAACTCCAGACATAGCCATAGAATCAACCTGTCCAAACAAACAGGTTGAGCATACCTGTCATACTCTCTAAGTCAGTAGAGGAAACAAACCAGAGAACACTCAGCCAGTGAAACCAAAACCCCTCTTGATCCAATAGGACAGGGGGACGGAGGGTGGGACGCAAGAAAGAAGGCAAGATGAAGACAACTAGTACATAACTTCTTTATGTTAAGTTGTCTATCTCGCCTTCATTCTTGTTGGTTGGGACAGCGTCCCTAGCACCTTCAATCCTGGGTGGCTCATTGGAACAGACTCTTCAGAATAGTGGAACCAAAGTCAGCTTTGCTCCTGGAGTCCATATCTAGCTTGTAATGTGAAATAAAGGTATGAGGATTTGCCCACGTAGCAGCTGCACAGATACAATCCATGGGCAACCTAGGTTGGAAGGCTACAGAGGTGGCCAAAGCCCTAGTAGAATGATCTTTTGGTTTGATAGGCAACACTTTGTTTCTCAATTGATAAATGAAAGTAATAATGTGAGACAACCACCTGGATAAGGTCACTTTGGAAACTGGGAGACCTTGTTTGCCTAGAGCGTAGGAAAGGAATAGTTGGTCTGATTTCCTTATATCCTTAGTCCTATGCAAGTAAAAACGCAATTGTCTATGAACGTCCAATTGGTGTAATTTGTATTCTGCCTTGTTGGAGTGGTTAGAGAAAAACACAGGAAGGTCTACAAATTGGTTTAAATTGTTTTCTGAGCAGACTTTTGGAAGGAACGAGGGATTAGTCCTCACAGCAACCCTGTCCTTGGGAAAAACCAAGTATGGAGGACTAACACATAGTGCCTGAAGTTCAGAGACGCGTCTGGCTGAAGTAATAGCTACCAGAAAAAGTGTTTTCCAAGATAGAAACTTAATGGAGCAGGATGCTGCAGGTTCAAAGGGGAGGGCAGAATTAAGGAGGTTAGTACCAAATTAAGGTCCCAAGGAGGAGGGGGATCTCTCACTGGAGGTCTAAGGAGAGTAGTCCCTCTTAAAAAGGCGTTACAGAGCTTATGAGACATAATGTTTGAATTAGACAACCCAACATGAAAGTTAGAAATGGCTGCCAATTGAACCCTGATTGTAGCAGAAGCGGACCCAGAATGAAAAAGTTGTGCTAGGAACTCCAAAATTTCATAGACTGGGGCTGAAAAAGGATCTACGTTCCTAGCCTCTGCCAAACAAGAAAAACGTTACCATTTGCTAGCATAAGTCTTTCTAGTTGTGGACTTGTGAGAGGAGACAATAATCTCACGCACAGCCATGTAAATGCTGGGAAGCCTGGCTAAGGTTGGAAGTGGAGCAACCAAGCTGCGAGCTGGAGTGTTTGGAGGGATTAATGCAGCCCGCCTGATTGATGAATCAGTAGGTCTGGAATCGGATCCAGAGTCCAGGGCTGATCGAGAAGGTAATGGTGCAGGAACGGAAACCATATCTGTCGACGCCAGTAGGGGGCAATGAGGATCATTTTGCAACCCAACGATATTGCTTTCTGTACGAGTTTCGGTATCACGGGAAACGGAGGGAAGGCATAAAGAATTCCCTGAGGCCAATCGTGGACTAGAGTGTCTCTGGGTATGTGACCTGGAAGCAGAAGAAGGGAGAAGTAGTTGCTGCATTTGCTGTTGAAAGGGGTGGCAAAAAGATCGCAGCAAGACTCAGATCCGCAACTACCTGATTCAGAGACCACTTGTGAGGCATGAGAATAGCTCTGCTGAGCCTGTCCGCTATGACGTTGGACCTCCCAGGGATGTGCGTCGCAATCAGAAATCATTGGGAAGAAATCGCCCACTGCCAGAGTCTGAGTGCTTCTCGACATAGGGGGTAGGACTTGGTTCCGCCCTGCTTGTTGATGTAACAGACCACTGACATGTTGTCCGTTTGAATTGCAATGGTCCCAGAAGGGAGAGAGTCTTGAAGAGCTTGCAACGCTAGGAGCACGGCTCTCATTTCTAGGACATTTATATGCAGGTGGTACTTGTGAGGCTGCCAAGTGCCTTGTACTGTCCTGCCCTGATAATGCCCACCCCCCCCCCCCCCATCAGGGAGGCGTCTGCGGTCACTGTGACAACTGGAGAGGGCTGAATGAAGGGTCTACCCTGAGCCAGTAGTGGGGAGACCATGCACCATGAAAGGTGCCTTTTACATGCTTCTGTAATCATGATCATGTGAGACATGGGTTTGCTGTTGGAAGGACCACTGTGTGAACAGAAGCCACTGAAGGATCCTCATGTGAAAGCAGGCCAGTGGGATTAGAAAACTGCCGCTGCCATGGAACCCAGAGTTTGAAGGACGAACCTGACTTGGATCCTTTTGCTCTGCATTAGAATTTGTACTTGCTGGCAAATTGTAGACACCCTTTCTGGCGGTAGCCTTATGGACATGTTCTTTGTGTCTAAGTCTGCTCCTATATAGGTGATAGATTGACAGGGCAACAAGGCAGATTTTTTGAAGTTTGTTGTGATGCCTAGCTGGGAGCAGATTGTGATAGTGTAGTCCCTGGCTTGCAGAAGTTGATGCCTGGTAGTAGCAGTGAGGAGCCAGTCATCTAGATATGGAAACACTTGGAATCCTCAACGTCTCAGGTGAACTGTGACCACTGCCACACATTTGATGAACACCCTGGGGCCTGTGGTGAGACCAAAGGGCAGAGCACTGAACTGGTAATGACTGGCTCCCAGCCGGAAGTGAAGAAATATCCTGGAGCGCCTGTCCATTTTGATGTGGTAGTACACATCCTGAAGATCTATGGAGCACATCCAATTGTTCTGACCCAGAAAGGGTAGAATGGACTGTAGCGTGACCATCCGAAACTTTGTTCTTTGTACAGACTTGTTTAGTCTGCTGAGAACCAGAATCGGTCTCCAGTCCCCTGTCTTTTTTGGTACCAAAAAGAACCTTGAGTAAGTTCCGGATCCGTGTTGGTCTGCCGGGACTTCCTGGATGACCCTTTTTTCTAGCAGTCTTGAAACTCATATGACTGCTTGGCCCCTCAGAATGGGTGGAACATCTGGAAGGGATTTGCTCGACAGTAAGAGGGGTTGAGAGAAGGGAATTTTGTAACCTCCGGATATAATTGACCGTACCCATTTGTCTTGTGTTAAATTTTGCCAGGCTTTTGGGTACAGTGAAAGTCTTCCCTCGACTGCCTCCAGAGGGGGGGGCAGCCGGGCAACCCTTCAGGAATGCTGAAAGGGCTTCTCAGAGAAGGATTCTCTGTTGCCCTGGTTCTGCGGACCCCCTCTGCCACGAGGGCAGTGTCTATTGTTATTTCCCCCTCTGCTCCTGGAGGAAAAATCGCTACGTGTCAGGCGAGGTTCCCTGGGATTTTCGGAACCACATTTTACCACTCTTCTGACCCTTGGGGTATGGTCTGGAAGGAGTGGAAAAATGGACTCCCATGGAAGAGAGAGTCTTGCCTTCTTGCTCATACCTAGTCAAAGTGTCTTTCACCTGTGGTCTAAAAAGAAAGGAACCATCAAAGAGGGTGTCGGTGAATGACGCTCTAAAGGGTTACGCAAAGTTACACAGCCGCATCCATGTATGTCTCCTAAGGGCCACGCCCGTACCTGCGGCTCTACTCGCACCATCGGCTGTCTAGGAAATGAGCCTCATGGAGGAGTTGACTACAGAATTAAGGGTCGCTAGCTGGGAAGCCACTTTAGCTTGAGCCCCCTCAGCTTATGGATCTTGAAGGGTATCTCTGAAGCTGGGTAAAATGGCATAAGTAGTTCAGTGACCTCATAGAAAAGGTCGCTGAAGCAAACATTCACTTCCCGTATCTGTCCATGGTCCTAGACTCTGTTAGGAGGATGGACAGATGAAGAGGTTTCCACCACTCGCCCCCCTCGGAGCAGACTAGGGAGCCTCTGCGCCCAGATCCTTCAACAGACGGCATCATCGAGGGAATCAGAGCAGATGACGGAACCGAAGGAGATAAAGTTATTGGAGCCGACGGTTCCACTACTCGAACCCCAACAAACTCCGGCTCAGAGTTCAATGGAGTCGGAGGAGGAACATCGATAGAAGTGGACGGAGCCGACACCTGTTGAGGAGGGCTGGACAACATCTTGGCAAGTGCCTGCAACTTTAGCAACCTGACCACTCTCTCCACGTCATGATCAGAGAGCCTAGAAGATAAAGAGGAGTGAAAAGATCTGTGACTGCGCTCACTTTGCAGCAGGGAGACCGAGGAGCCGAATGTATAGATTCCAGAGAAGGGGACCTCAGCCTCTTGTGGCACCGCGAAGGCTCTGAAGTTTCTGATGGAGCCGACGGGGAGATAGTCTTATCGGTTCCAGTGCCTGTAACTCTGAGACACTTCTAGCGGAGGTTATTGCTAGGAGCAGAGCTGTTTTCCAGGATAAGAACTTTATGTCAGCTGCAGAGGCTGGCTCATACGGAGGCAGTGTGAGTTTTTCCAAGACATAGTTGAGGTCCCAGGCAGGTATTGGTGCTCTCCTTGGAGGTCTTATGTTTTTGGCCCCTCTGAGGTACTGCCTCAGTAACGGATGAGAAAAAATAGGTGGTTCTGTATTGTAATGAGCTGAAATGGCAGAGGCATGAATTTTAATTGATGAAAAGGAAAGGCCTTTATCCAGCATCTCAGTTAAGTATTGTAAAATCTGAGGAATATTTGGAACATTCGTGTCAATGCCTTGTGCTTGGTTCCAAGCACAGAATCTCTTCCATTTGTCTGCATAAGATTTTCTGGTGCTAGGCCTCCTGGCCTTCAAAATTACATCCATTACTGCTTTTGAAAGAGATGTGTCTTGAGAGGTTATATTATCTGCCATGCCACCAGGTTTAAGGTTTTGAGTTGGCTGTGCAGTATCTGGCTGTCTTGTTGGGTCAACAAATGACGAATTTGAGGTAATGTCCAGGCTGGGCAGTGAGACAAGCTCTTTAGGATTGGGTACCAGTGCTGGCAGGGCCAGTCTGGGGCAATCAGTATCATTTTTGGTTTCTCTTGTCTGACCTTGAGAAGTACCTTGGGGAGGAGAGGCAGAGGAGGAAAGGCATATACTGTTAGATTTTTCGAGCTGAACGATACAGCATCCACTTTCCATGCTTGCTTGTGATAAGTCCTTGTGCAGAATCTTTGTAGTTGGTAGTTGTGAGGAGAGGCAAATAGATCTATGTCCGGGCATCCCCAGGTCTTTGTTATTATGCTGAAGACTTGTGGATCCAATTTCCACTTGTGGGGATCCATTAGATTTCTGCTTAGTTCGTTTGCCAGAGTACTGTTCCTTCCTGGCAGAAATTGAGCTTGCAGATGTACTTGGTAGGTCAATGCTGTGTGCTACAAGTTCATGGCTGGCCTGCAGAGGGGGTAGGAATGTGTGCCTCCCTGCTTGTTTATGAACCACATGACTGTAGTATTGTCCGTTTTATTAGTAGTTGTCCTGGATGAAGTTGATCCTTGAAGGCGGTTAGGGCAATCTGAACAGCTAGCATCTCTTTTTGACTGATATGTAGATGCATTTGACTTGCGGACCATGTGCCCAGAATACATCTTCCTGCCACATAGGCCCCCCCAGGCGTAATCTGATGCATCTGTTGTCAATGTCTGCCTGGCTGTGAGTAAGGTGAATGGCTGTCCTGTGTTGTGGTGACAGGCTTTTGCCCACCATCGAAACTCCTGTTGCAGGCAGCGAATTAGGGTAATTATTGTTTCCAGGCTGTGGCAATGTTGAGTCCAAACACTTTTTAGATACCACTGAAGTTTCCTCATATGCAGTCTTGCATATGGAATTAGCAGAATGCAGGATGCCATGAATACCAAGGCCTGCAGAATTTTTCTTGCAGATAACTGGGTCTTTGTTGCCAACATTTTGAAGTAAGTAGTCAGTTGTCTGTTTGTCTGGAGTGAGATAAGCCATCTGAGCAGTTGTATTTAAGCTTGCACCCAGGAACATTATCTCTTGAGAGGGTACGAGTTTTGATTTCTTCTTGTTTACTGTGTACCCTAGACTTGTCAGTAATCTTTTTACAAACGCCAGATGCTGTAGTAGAATGTCCTTGTTCTCCGCCTGAATAAGGCAGTCGTCCAGGTAAGGATATATTTGTATTCCTCTGTCTGCAAAATGCAATTACTGGTGCCAAGCATTTTGTGAAGACCCTGGGCGTAGTAGATAAGCCAAAGGGCAGTGCAGAGAATTGGTAGTGCATTGAGTCAGCTTTGAATCTGAGGTATCTTCTGCATGTTTGTCTGATTGGGACATGCAGGTATGCCTCTTTTAGATCTACAGTCACAAGCCAAGACTTCTTGCCCAACATGGGCAGAAGCTGCTATAGAGTCAACATTTTGAATTTTGGAATATCCAGATATGTGTTTAGAATAGATTAGGTCCAGTATTGGTCTCCAGGCTTTGTCCTTTCTGGGTACTAAGAGCAGTCTTGAATAGAATCCGTGACCCTGCTCTTGTTCAGGTACTTGTTGAACGGCCCTCATGTCCATGAGGGATGAAACTTGTTTTTGTGCCTCTGCCCATTGATTGCGTGGCAAGTCTGGCATACCATTTTGCCTTGGCAGGGTGTGAAAGTGGAACCTGTAGCCTTGTGAAATTATATTTAGAACCCATTTGTCCTGGGTGATCATGTGCCAGTTTTGTGGAAGAAAGTGCTAATTCCCCCCCCTCCCCAAAGGGGCTGCCAAAAGATAAGTGCTTGGTTCTGGAAGTGGAAAGTCATTGAGACTGGTTGTGATTTTTCCTCTCTGCTCTTGGAGGTAGAAGCACCCCATTGTTTAGACCTGTATGAACTCACAACAACAAAACTAAACCGATACGAATTCAACAACTATAAAATGAAAGTGGAGAAAATCAGCAAAGGCACGGACTGTTTATTTGAGTAAGCGCTTTCAGCCAAGGAAATACCCCAGCCTTCTTCAAACTAAAAAGTACAGTTTTGTACCTACCATAAATGTAGATGTTCGAGTGCTCATACAGCTGCAGTCATTACAGATGGGTTATCCTGCCGTTAGGCGGGTCCTCGGTCGGCCGAATTCCAAAGTCTAGGTCCGGCGTCGGTTGTCGTCGCTTCTTCCCTGACGTCAGTGCGGCAGGGGTATAAAAGAGGAAGCCGACGCCATTTTCTTCAGTTTTTCTTGCCCCAGATGTCAGGTGCCCCCAGAAGGAAGGCAAAATATAATATTATGCAAACATGCAATGTAGATAAATCAAAAACAGTAGTTGCAAGCAAATACACCATAAAAGAATACCCCAAATAGGTTGTATGATAAAGGTATTTGTCATAAGGTCTGTCCTAAGAGGGGATGGAGGGAGGGTAACCTGGACTGCAGCTGTATGAGCACTTGAACATCTACATTTATGGTAGGTACAAAACTGTACTATGTTCATCGTGCATACAGCTGCAGTCATTACAGATGGGTAGAATCCCAAAGCTAAGTAAGGGTGGTAGGTACTAATTGGAACTAGGAGGGGCTAGGATGCCCTGCAGGACTGCTGTGGCAAAGCCCGCTCTAGATTTTGAGTATAGTGGAAGGTGGTAGTGCTTGGAGAAAGTGTGCACTGAACTCCAAGTAGCTGCTTCCAAAATGTCCTTGGTAGGGACCCCCCTGAGGAAAGCTGCAGAGGTAGCTGTAGCCCTGGTGGAGTGGGATCTGATGTATACAGGCACAGGTTTTCCATGAAAAGAATAACAAAAGCGTATGCAGTGGGCTATCCATTTTGAAATTGTCTGTTTGGAAATAGCCTTTCCTTGAGCACCTGTAGCATAGGACACAAAGAGCTGCTCAGATTTCCTGAATGACTTTGTTCTGTCCAAGTAATAACGAAGTTGTCTGTGAATGTCCAAGGAATGTAGTAGCCTCTCTCCTTTGTTCTGTGGATTTGGATAAAAGGTAGGTAAATGAATAGTCTGATTCAAAGCTACACTGGATACTACCTTTGGCATGAATGTAGGGTTGGGTTCGTAAGGAGAGACTGTCCTGATGGAAAATGATGAATGGTTGCTCAGCCATGAGGGCCTGTAGCTCCAAAACCCTTCGTGCTGAGGTAATGGCCAGAAGGAAGGCCGTTTTCCACGACAAGTATTGTAACTCTGTTGAAGAAGCCGGCTCAAAGGGAGGCAGGGTCAGCTTTTCCAATACAAAGTTGAGGTCCCAAGCTGGCACCGGTGGTTTCCGTGGGGGTTTTATATTTTTTGCCCCTCTGAGGAACTGCCTTAGAGGATGTGAGAATAAAGGGGGATTTGTATTGTATTGTGCAGAAATGGCTGAAGCGTGGATCTTGATGGAGGAGAAGGAAAGGCCACTGTTTAACATCTCGGCTAGGTACTGTAAAATTTGAGGTATATTTATTACCCAAGGATTCTGGCCCTTTTCTTGATTCCAGGTACAAAATCGTTTCCATTTGGCGGAGTATGTTTTTCTAGTAGAGGGTCTTCTGGCCTCCAAGATAACATCCTGCACCTCTTTGGAGAGGAGAGTCTGTTGGTAAATTAAGGTATTCTCCATGCAGCTAGATTTAAGGTTTTGAGCTGGCTGTGAAGGGTTTTGTAGTTGTGCTGGGACAACAGGAGGAACTAGAGGTAGTATCCATGGTGGTGAGTGTGACAGGCTCTTTAGGAGAGGATACCAGTGCTGTCGTGGCCAGTCTGGAGCAATGAGAATCATGTGAGGCCTCTCTGCTCTGGCTTTTAATAGAACTTTGGTCAGTAGAGGAAGAGGCAGGAAGGCATAGACTGTCAATGTTGTCCAATTGAAGGAGAGTGCGTCCACTTTCCAGGCCTGCGGATGATAGGTCCTTGAACAGAATTTTTTCAACTGGTAATTTCTGTGGGTAGCAAATAGATCTATGTCTGGCTGTCCCCATGCCCGAGTTATCTTTGAGAAGACTTGAGGATGCAACTTCCATTCATGTGGGTCTGTCATATTTCTGCTTAGGTTGTCTGCCAGTGTGTTTCCCTTCCCTGGCAGGAATTGTGCCTGTAGTTGAATTTGTAATTCCAGTGCTGTGTTCCACAGGGTCATGGCTTGCCTGCACAGGGGGTATGAATGAGTTCCCCCCTGTTTGTTTATGTACCACATGACTGTGGTGTTGTCTGTCCTTATCAATAGCTGGCCTGGATGCAGTAGGTCTTTGAAGGTCATAAGAGCATTTTGCACGGCTAGCATCTCCTTTTGGTTGATGTGTAGGTGCTTCTCTTTTTGGGACCATTTTCCCTGAATGCACTGATTTGCCAGGTGTGCTCCCCAGGCGTAGTCTGAGGTGTCCGTTGTGATGATTTGAGTTGCTTGAGGTACACAGAAAAGGAGACCTGTGTTTCTTTGGCATGCGTGAGCCCACCACAAAAATTCCTTTTGAAGGCATGGAATGAGTGGTATAATTGTTTCCAAGCTGTGGCTGTGTTGAGACCATAAGTTTTTTTAGGTACCATTGTAGTTTCCTCATATGCAGCTTTGCACATGGTATCAGTAGGATGCAAGATGCCATGAATCCCAGAGCCTGCAGGATTTTCCTTGCAGTTAGTCTGGTTAAAGTTGCCATTTTGTTGAAGTATTCAGACAGTTGCCCTTGTTTGTCTGGCGTGAGGTAGGCCATCCGGGTGGTTGCATTTAAGCTGGCACCCAGGAAAATTATCTGTTGAGAAGGTATTAGTTTTGATTTCTTTTTGTTCACTGTGCATCCCAGGTAGTTTAACAGTTTTATTACAAACGCCAGATGCTGCAATAGAATGTCCTTGCTGTCCACTTGGATCAGGCAGTCGTCCAGATATGGGTAGATTTGTATTCCTTGTTGACTGCAGAAGGCAATTACTGATGCCAGGCATTTCGTAAACACTCTGGGAGCAGTAGATAAGCCAAAGGGCAATGCAGAGAATTGGTAATGGGTTGAACCTGCAAGAAATCTGAGGTAACTTCTGCAATTTTGTCTGATAGGGACATGCAGGTATGCCTCCTTGAGGTCCAACGTTACCAGCCAAGACTCCTTGCCCAGCATGGGAAGAAGCTGCTGTAATGTAAGCATCTTGAATTTTGGTACCTGTAGATATGTGTTTAGGATGGATAGGTCTAAGATGGGTCTCCAATCTTTGTCCTTCCTTGGTACCAGAAATAGTCTGGAATAAAAACCTTGACCTTGTTTTTTGCAGGTACCTCTTGAATTGCTTTCATATCCATGAGAGTGGAAATTTGTCTTTGTGCCTCTGCCCATTGATTTTGTGGCAGGTTTGGCAAGCCTCTCATTTTTGGAAGGGTGTGAAAATGGAACTTGTAGCCTCTGTCTATAATGTCCAGAATCCATTTGTCTTTTGTAACAATGTGCCAGTTTTTTTAAAATAATGCCAGTTTTCCGCCCAAAGGTGCTGCCATTATAGCTTTGTTTGGCAGGCATAGGGGGAAGTCATTGTGTCTATTTTCTAAATGATTGTGGTCTATCTTCTCCACCTCTTGGGGTTGGTGCTTGCCACTGTCTAGCTCTGTAAGATCCTTGAGGTTGTCCTCTACCCCTTGGGCGTCTGTATCTGCCCCTTTGAGATCTGTCCATGGCTGGAAAGGACCAATTTTTTAAAAGGCCAGTTTCTGCTGAAGTGTGGAGGTTGCACCTGCAAGAAATCTTTAACTGTTTGCATAGATTTCGCTTTTTCCTCCATTTTCTTTAGTACCTCCTCAGCTTTAACACCGAACAATACATCTTTTTGAAGTGGTGCATCTAATAGCTTTGCTTTGACATGATCTGGTAAGGATTGCTCTTTGAGCCAAGCATGTCTACGTATGACAGACCCTGTGACAGCAGCTCTACATGAGGCCTCTAAAGCATCAAAACCACACTGCAAGGTATGTTTACCCACTTACTCTGCTCCATGCAACAAATCCTGCAACTCTTTCAAATCTGTTGTTCTGTTTGTGTCATTTTGCTTTTCAGCTGAGATAACAAAAACTGTTGGTACTTTAACATATGAAATTGACAGTTTAATGCCCTCATGGTTAAAGTGGCTGATGTATACACCTTTTTCCCCCACCTTTCTAATGCTCTGGAATCTCTCTCTGAAGGTAAAGGGTTTTTAGCAGTAGAGGCATTTATCCCCTTGGGACCCTGTGAGATTGTTTCTGGGTCAGCAGTATGGCTTTTATAAAGGAACTGGTGAGAATCAGGAACCCGGTAATATCTGTCTGGTTTAACAGGGGCTGGAGGTAAAGAATCTGGATTAAGACTGGCTTCTGCGTACACATCATCCAAAATATCTAAAACAGGAGGGATAGCCAGGGGCCTATGCTGGGGGAGCAGTAGAAATTCCCTGAGCCTTTTCTTGAAATCTGAGTAACCTTGGCCTTTCCAGTGGTGGAAGTGCTCCCTCAATGTATGCAGGGTTTCCCCAAAAGAGTAGTCCTCAGCATCAGAGTCTTCAAAAGGGGAATAGGCATAATCCTGGTCCTCAGAATGGTCAGTGGTAATAGAAGCCTGGTCTGAGGAAGGGTAGTCTTCCTCCAATCTGGGTCTTTTGTCAGAGAAGGGTTGAGAACCCCTGATGAGAGTTATCAAATCCTCAGCCATTTTAAGCATCTGTTTTTTTAGGCATGGGGCCTTGAGAGGGGGTCTGAGGACCCTGTTTTTTAGTTTTGATAGCAGCTTTAGATTTAGTTAAGGATTTAATAGAGAAGGTGGTAGGCCTGAAGACGCCTTCAGAAATGGCAGGCCTCACTAAATTTTCGGTTTCCCCGCCAAGAGTGGCGTCTGTATCTGCCGTGGGAATGGAGACTGAGGAGCCAGCGACCTCGGGTACTTGAAGACACCGGTAAAATAGCTTCATCGGTAGTCAGGGGCTGCGTAGGCACCTCGCTGAGAACCGGTAGTCGGCCTAAGCGTGGTTTCAGTACTCTGTGCAGACCTCGGATGTCGGTCCTTGTCTTTGCGTCTTTTGCCTAAAACTTGCGTCGGTGTATCCGACGACATGATATAATTAAATTTTTTGGCAAAATAATGAAGGGCGAACTACGCCCGGCGCTTAATAGTGCGTTTGTTGAACCTAGCACAAAAACGGCAGGCCTACACGTCGTGGTCTGGCCCTAAGTAAGGTATACAGAAAGAGTGAAAATCCTTATGCGGTATTTGCTTCCCACAAGAAATGCAATTATTAACTTTGTCTGACATCGGTCTGAGGCAAGAAAAGTTTCCCCAACGGGGTACTTAGCTTTAAAGAAGACTTCGGCTGAAATACTGTTCGTAAATCTCAGGAGCTGGCCAACCAGCACTTGCGAACTGCTTCTGCTTCGGGCACCGCGTGGCAAAAGAGACTGGAGAAAATGGCGTCTGCTGCCTGTTTTATACCCCTGCCGCACTGACGTCAGGGAAGAAGCGATGACAACCGACGCCGTACCTAGACTTTGGAATTCGGCCGACCGAGGACCCGCCTGACGGCAGGATAACCCATCTGTAATGACTGCAGCTGTATGCACGATGAACATCAATACTACACACAGCTGTTCACCTTAAATACATCCACACTGATCAATTAAGCACCAATAAATCAATTAAGCATAAAACTAGATTTACAGAATATAAATTAATACTCTACCTTTAATATTTTTATAATTATTAAAACTATTAAAACCATACCCACTTCTAAGAATTCCTTGTGAATGCCCTTCTTTACAAAACTATACCATTAATATAAACTTTCCTAAATTTATAACTTTCCAAAATCTATGAAGACTTGATACACATTACTAAACATGAATTACTATAAAAACTTTAAGAACAAAACCACCAAGTTCATAAAAATTAATTCCACTCAAATCATTAATAAACTTTAAAGAGTTTGAATACGATATTAGAGATTCATCTCCACAATGCTTTTAACTTAAGAATACATTTTATAGAAGCATAATCGTTTAAACCAGGCGGTAAGTGTGCAGATGTTCTTATTTGCCAAAACACCTCTTGTTCTTCCAAGTATAACTGCCATGGGCCACCCCTAATATCATTTTTAACCTGGTGGACAACCATAAAGGAAAAAGAGTGTTCTGGATAATCTGCAGTATGGCTCGCAAGTGCATTAGTTAAGTCCTTCCTCCCTATCGCATACACATGTTCATAAATTCTTTTTCTTAATGTTTTCTCCATTTTACCTATATAGAAGGAAGGACATTTCTCGCAACAAGCAACATACACCACGCCCCTGGTTTCGC
This sequence comes from Protopterus annectens, assembly GCF_019279795.1. Taxonomy (NCBI): domain Eukaryota; kingdom Metazoa; phylum Chordata; order Ceratodontiformes; family Protopteridae; genus Protopterus; species Protopterus annectens. The sequence goes on from NC_056737.1 coordinate 1,735,404,696, forward strand.
AATTATATTTACCATTAATAAAATAAATATTATTGTTAATATTTATTTTATTCTCAGGCAAGATGTATTTGCATTGAGAGCACATACCCATCCCAGTAACTCTAGCTTTAGTTTTAACTGAGCTCATCTCCACCAAATTTTTGAGATTCATCCCCCTTCTATATGTAAACTTTGGTCGTCGTCGCACTACTTTAACTAGCGCTTGGTCTTCCAATAATATATTCCAGTTCTTAGAGATGATACCCTTAATGACTTTGTGGTCAATACAATATGTAAAAAGGAAGTTAATAAAAGGTAACTCATTTGTAATCGTGTTTATATTATTCTTCTGTAACCCTTGCATAGTACCCCCACCCAAAAGGGGCTTAAAATGTTCTGTTTCTCTTTTAACCTTCACTTCATACATAATCTCTTTAATTAAAATATCTGGATAACCTCTACTGGAAAATATTTCTCTAATCTTTACACATTCACCAATAAAATCCTGTTTGTCTGAGACCATCCTCGCTGCTCTGACAAACTGCCCCTTCACAACACCTCTTTTTTGGTGGAAGGGGTGACTACTGGTGAAGTGCAAGTAACTCTTTGAATGGGTGGGTTTCCTGTAAATCATGGATTTAAATGAATTATTAACTTTATCCTTACTTAATTTAACATCCAAGAAATTAATCTCATCGACCCCTATAGAATAAGTGAATTCAAGAAAGGTGGTCATACTTGAAATACTGTCTATAAAGTCAGGTACTTGGTTTAGATGACCTTTCCATAAAAAACACGTCATCTTGGTATCTGGTATACCAAGTGACATGTTGTTTGAACATTTCGTTATTAAATAACCACTGATGTTCCCAATATGCCATAACGCTATTTGCAAAACTACACCCACATGGAGAACCCATGGCTATCTCTGTTTTTTGGAGATAAAATTGATCTTTAAACACTAAAACGTTATTTGATAACGCCAAGTCCAGGAGAATTTCAACTAAGTACATCTGCTCGTTGCCCGCCTTTTTAAGCAACATAAAATTTTTAGTCCACTCTATTCCCAATTGATGAGGAATTACAGTGTACAAGTCTCTCACATCAACCACTAAAAATATAAAATTCGAGTTGTACTCGATTTTGTTAATATTCTCCAAAAACTCCCAGGAGTCTTTACAGATTTGTGACTCATTCTGTAATAGGGGTTTAAGGATGCCATCAACATATCTGGCGCAAGCATAAGTGATAGATCCTCTCTCATCCACTATGGGCCTAAATGGGGGATCTACCACGTTCTTATGAATTTTTGGAGTGCCAAATAAAATAATGATTCTTGGTGCTGGCATAGTTAAAAAATGAAGAATGTTACAGTCTATACTACCTTCCAAAAAAAGGTCATCTAGCACACTTCTGATCTTCTTATAGGCTCTATGGACCTCATTTAAACTAGAGTTCAAATAAGTACCTGACTGTAGGTGGTCGAACATCTTTTTTTCATAAAGGTATTCATCCATGAACACAAGACTCCCACCCTTATCAGGCTTCATGACCCTCATTTTGCATTCATTAAGCAGAGAAATGAAATCTAACTCGGTTTTAGATATATTACATTTCATAAATCTAGTGGGTGTGTGAGAATCAACCATAGCCCGTAAATCTATCTCACAAAGTTTTTCAAAAATATTCAACACCCCATATAGTGGAGGATTAAAAACACTACACTCTGTACGTGTTAAGAATTTCCTAAAGTAGGCCTGTATGAGCCTTAGGGCTGTGATCTGCCTCTGGGGCGTCTGTATCTGCCCCTTTGTGGTCTATCTGACACTGGAATGGACCAATTATTTGTAGGCCAGTTTCTGCTAAATCTGGGAGGCTGTACCTGCAAGAAATCCTTGACTGTTTGCATAGATTTAGCTTTGTCCTCCATTTTCTTCAACACCTCTTCTGCTTTAGCACAAAACAAAGTAAAATGCTGTAATGGAGCGTCTAATAGTTTTGCTTTAACATGATCAGGCAAATTTTGTTCTTTTAACCAAGCATGCCTCCTAATGACAGAACCTGTAACAGCGGCCCTGCAGGAGGCCTCAAGAGAATCAAAACCACATTGCAAAGTACGCTTTTCCAGCTTATTTAGCTGCATGCAATAAATCCAGCATTTCTTTATTGTCTGCACATTCTGTATTTGCTGGCATTTTCTGTTTAAGCAAAGACATGAGATATTGCTGATACTTAAGCATATGAAATTGGCAATTTAAGGCTCTTACAGCCAAGGTAGCAGAGGTATAAATCTTTTTGCCCCATCTGTCTAGGGCCCTAGAATCCCAATCAGAGGGGATAGGGTTTTTTGCAGTAGAAGCCTTGACCCCTTTGGGACCCTAAGAGATGGTTTCTGGGTCAGCTGCAGGGTTCTTATAGAGAAATGTATGTGAATCAGGAACCCTATAGTATCTGTCTGGCTTAACAGGGACTGGTGGTAAAGAGTCTGGAGAAAGACTGGACTCTGAAAATACATCATCTACAATGTCTAAAACAGGCGGGATAGCAAGTGGCCTGTGTTGAGGCAATAAATGGAAGTCTCTGAGCCTTTTCTTGGATTCTGAGTAGTCTTGGCTCACCCAGTGGAAATGCTCCCTCATAGTATGTAGTGTTTCCCCAAAAGAATAATCCTCAGGAGGAGAGGCTGAAGGGGTAGATTCTTCCGCATCAGAATCCTCATCGGGAGGAATAGAGTAATCCTGTTCAAAGGAGGAATCAGAGGAAATGGAAACCTGGTCTGAAGATTCATATTCTAACTCTTGCCTAGGCCTCTTATCAGGAGGGGGATGGGAACCCCTATCAGGAGGGGGATGGGAACCCCTGATCAAAGTAATAAGGTCTTCGGACATTTTAAGCATCTGCTTTTTAAGCATGGAGGCCTGTCCAGGTGAATGCTGTACATGTTTCATTGTCTTTAGAGCTGCTTTAGTCTTTGCCTTTGTAGATGAAGGTTTCACATATAACTGTGTAGAGGCCTGAAAATACCCTCAAAAGCTGATGCCTGCTCAGTGGCTCCGGACCCATCTGAGGGAATAGTTTCTGAGTGTCCAATACCTTGAGTTTCCAGAGGCCTAGTCTGCTCCACGTGGGAGTCGGAAGCGGCCTGTGGCTCTGTGGTAGCGGGCGTCAGGGGCTGCGAAAACGCCTCACTGAGAACTGGCAACAGGCCTAGAAGAAGCCTCGTCATCGGTTTTGGATCTCGGATGCCTGTCCTTTTCTTTTTGTTTTTTTGTACACTCCAGTAGTCTGCTCATCAGACGGCATTATATAATTAAATCTTCTGCCAAAGTAATGGAATGCAAAATCGTACTGACGCTTAATAGTGTGTTGGTTAAATCTAGCACAAAACACACAACTAGCAACGTTATGGTCAGGGCCTAGACAAGGAATACAGTAAGACTGAAAATCCTTATGAGGTATTTGCTTCCCACAAGAAATACAGTTATTAACTTTTTCTGACATCGGTCTGGAGCAAGAAAAAAGTTTCCCCAACGAGGTACTTAGCTTTAATGAAGACTTCGGATCTGAAATTCGAATCTGAAAAACTTCAGGAGTTGGCAGACTGGCACTTGCGAACTGCTTTTGCTTCGGGCACCGCGCGGCACGAAAGACTGAAAAAAATGGCGTCGGCTGCATCTTTTATACCCCTGGCGCACTGACATCAGGGAAGAGGCGACAGCAACCGACGCCGGACCTAAACTTTGGAACTCGGGCAGACTGCGGCTAGACTGCCAGCAGGATAACCCAATTGTAATGACCGCAACAGTGAAACATGATGAACATCCACATTGCAAAGTATGTTTTCCAACTTTTTCAGCAGAATGCATTAAATCCTGTAATTCTTTATTTTCCACAGTCAGGAATCAACATCATTTTCTGTTTAAGCAGTCCAATAACATGTTGTTGATACTTTAACATACGAAACTGGCAGTTTAAAGCCCTAATGGTCAAGGTTGCAGAAGTGTAAACCTTCTTACCCTATCTATCCAGCACCCTGGAGTCTCTATCAGAAGGGGTAGGATTTTTAGCAGTAGAAGCCTTAAAGACCTTGGGCCCCTGTGAAGTAGTCTCTGGATCTGCAATAGTTTTTTTAAAAAGGAACTTGTGCGACTCAGGGACCCTGTAGTATCTGTCAGGTTTTCTGGGAGCAGGAGGCAGGGAATCAGGGGCCAAACTAGATTCCTAAAAAGCATAATCAACAATGTCTAGTACAGGAGGAATAGCTAAAGACCTATGCTGAGGTAGGAGAAGGAAATCCCAGTGGAAATGCTCCCTTAGAGTATGTAAGGTTTCCCCAAAAGAAAAATCCTCAGGAGGGGAAGCAGAGGGAATTGAGTCCTCTGCATCAGAATCTTCATAAGTAGATAAGGGAAAATCCAGATCATCAGAAGAATCAGAAACAGAATCCTGATTAGAAGATTCATAATCAACTTCAGTCCTAGGGGTCTTAGAAAGGGGGGGGGTGTTGGCTACCCCTGATTAGAGTTATTAGATCTTCAGCCATTCTTATCATTTGTTTTTTAGGCATAGAGGCCTGAGCATGTGGCCTGGGCGTCGGTTTTTTAGGCATGGATCGAAATTTAGGCTTAAGTAAAGAAGGAGGCATCGGTTTAATATGCAAGTCCGTAGGCCTGAATACACCCTCAGAAGCCGGTGCCTGCACAGCAGTTCCGGACCCATCCAAGGTAGAGACATGCATGGGTTCCATAGTTGAAGCATCTCGCGGCATACCGGACTCTGAATGGGTCTCAGTAGAGGCCTGCAAATCAGAAGCAGCAGGTATCAGGGGATGCGAAAGCGCCTCACTGAGTACCGGCGAACTGGCAACTGGCTTAGGAGAAGTCTCGTCATCAGTTTTGGACCTCAGCGGCCTGTCTCTGTCCTTATCTTTGCATTTTTTAGGAATCCAGGTAGTCGGATGGCTAACCGACGACATTTCTGGACAATTAAACAGAGAACCGAAATATTTAGAGGCGAAAATATACTGACGACGGATAGTGCGCTAATTAAATAAAGCACAAAACCAACAGCAAGGTACGTCGTGGTCAGGGCCTAGGCCAGGAATATAGTACGAATAAAAATCTTTATGAGGTATTTGCTTTCCAAAAGTAATACAATTAACTTTTACTGACATCGGTAAGGAGCAAGAAAAAGTTTCCCCAACGGGGTACTTAGCTTTAGTTGAAGACTTTGGTTCTGAAACTCGAAAATGAAAATTTCAGGAGTCAGCCGACTGGCACTTGCGAACTGCTTCTGCTTCGGGCATCGCACGGCAAGAAAGACTGATGTAATAGCGTCGGCTGCATGTTTGATACCTCTGACTGGGGCTGTGAAAGCACCTCACTGAGTATCGGCGAACTGGTGACTAGCTTAACGGAAGCGTTGTCAGCAGTTTTGGACCTGTGCGGTCTGTCTCTACATTTATCATTACATTGGGAAGATCAGTAGTCTGTTAGCTTACCAAAGTCATTTCGGAGTACGGAGATCAAGAGCGAAAGTATTTAGTGACAATAAGGGCCTGACGATGGATAGTTTGGGCGTTTAACAAGGTACAAAACTGACAGCGAGGTACGTCGTGGTCTGGGCTTAAACAGGTGATGCAGTAAGAATGGAAATCTCGGTGTGGTATTTGCTTTCCACAGGCAAGACAATTGTTAACTTTTTCTGACATCAGTTAGGGCAAGAAAAAAGGATCCTCAATGGGGTACTTAGCTTTAGAAGACTTCGGGATGATTCAATCCGGAAACGAAAACTCGGGTAACGGCCGACCGGCACTCGTGCGAACTGCTTCTGTTTTGGGCTCCTCGGCAAGAAAGACTGATGTAATGGCATCGGCTGCCTGCTTTTACACCCATGACAACCTGACGTCAGTTCTGGAGCGACAGCAACCAATGCAGAAATACTAAGTCTCTGGTATTCGGGCTGACTGAGGGCTACCTGCAGGCAGATAATCCAAGTGTTATGACTGCAACAGTGAAACACGAAGATCATCAATATATGCTTTATGGACAGAATGCAGAAATATCAGCTAACACAACGCCAAAATACAATTCCAAAGTACAACAAAAGACGGAATTAATCCAATCCTAAATTCACCGAGAAGGAGCTGCAATGATGTACTTTCCTGATTATAACTCTGAAGTAATTCTAATGACTATATTACTTAATGCCATACAGTCCTAAAACATTTGGCAATGCAATCAAAGTGTGAGTTAAGAATAGCATTTAAAAACTTGCAATGCAAAAAAAATATCAAAGTGTGAAAAA